>NC_057814.1:21266524-21271572 GCF_018294505.1 Triticum aestivum | reverse complement strand
TTTATATATATGCATAACGTGTACAATATGTAGTATCGTAAAATATCAGCAAAAATAAATAAATAAATGGAAAACACAAAATTAATGAAAAAATAAAAATTAAAACCAACCCCCCAAAACATTTAGTACCGGTTGATGCTACCAACCGGTACTAATGGTCTACCAGCACCCGGGCCTGGCTCGTACCACGTGGTGACACTTTAGCGTTGGTTCGTGCCGAACCGGTAGTAAAGGGGGGAGGGGCCTTTAGTCTCCACTCTTTAGTGCCGGTTGTCGAACCGGCACTAAAGGCCCTTACGAACCGGCGCTAAAGCCCGGTTCTGCACTAGTGATGTCAGCACATGCACGGCTTGTGTGCTATCGGCTGGGGCAAAGAGAAGTGACAACATGTAAGTATTTTTTTCCCGTTGCAATGCAAGGGCACATTTGCTTTGACCATTAAAGATCTAAAAATTATATTTGCATATTACATATGGTTAATATTTTCTCTTTTGAAAATACAAACTCAATTTATTCGTCACCCGTTGCTGCCGTACCTTACCAGTGCATGCTTTAAGTACCAACAAAAACCAGCATGGGTGCCCACGCCTAATAGAAAGGGTCACAACTACTTTGTCATTTGATCCAACAAATCCTAAAGAGGGGAAATAGGCTGCATTTGCCATTTGTTTCGTTTTCTACTCTCTCCATCTTTGCTGCATGCAAATAGGCTGCCAAATTTATGTTTAGAGATAAAGCAAAAGACTGCATTATTAACTTGACTTTTAAACAGAAAAAGCAAGCAATAAGTGAGCAGTTTTCACTTATATTTATTTATTTGAGAAATTTTTCACTTATATGAATTTCTTTTACACCCTGGTGTGCGTGTTGCCACGAGGTCGTACCGTTTAGATGTTGTCAGGACTGCTTTATTAATTTGATGTTTTAACAGAAAAAAAAAACAAGCGCGCTAATTGACCAGCTTTACCGGTATGCATTATTTAGACCTCGGCTTGAGTGTCGTTACTAGGTGCCACCGTTCAGATGTCGTCATGCCATGCAGATGAACGTTCTAGTGGATATGTTAGTTTTCTCTCCCGTTGCAACGCACGGGCATGTTTACTAGTAAATATAAAATATGTTGTCTTAAATGTAGAAATACCGCATGCACCTCAAAGCAATGTGGAACAATGGATTCCTTGCCGGTACCTACCGCTCTCGGTAAATCCTTTCTCCCGACACTCTCCATCCCCAAGCAAATCGCACGTGCACGCACGTGGTAGCTAATCCATTCGACTGTTCAAGGTACTCCATGATGTTCACAGGCAACAGGAGAGGCGCTCGTTTCCGATTTCCACACTCTATATGGATGCAGCATGTATGGAGTGAACGCAAGAAGAGCACACCTGCCAAAGCCACATCGTCGGCACGCAAGGGAAAGTGGAAAACCAAACCATACAGGCAAATGAGACGCCTACCGTACGTGGATTTCCAGCTGGTCCTCCCAAGGTCGACACACAATTGTATTTTCCGAAACCAGAAGTAAATTATGTTGGAAGTAAACAATAATTCAGTACATATACTGACCTAAATCACAACTGCAATGCATACACAATGATTTAAGATCTGGATTATTTGGAACAGCAGGACGATATAGGTAAGATACTACAACACCGGAGAAAAAACAATTCATAGCATAACAAAGATAGACGACATAGCATGAGGAACACCGCCATTGCCGAAGAGGAGAGGCAGCTAGCATCACGAGAGAGCCAAGCCTGATCCGTTGAACTTCTCCTCGAATATGGCATCCAAACGTATAGCCATCTCAGGTGTCAAGTGGTTCACCCAATCTCCCACCACCCCCTTCCTGAAATACGAGTCATGCGGGAACTTCAGGAACACCCCCTGGGAGCCTTTCTTGTTGGCCTCTAGATTTTTCAGATTCTCAAAGCTACAGAGCTCAACGATCTCTGCGACGGCACCGGCCTCCTCCTCTATGTCGGAGAATGGCCTCCCGAGGAACTGAGCTAGCTTCCTGACTTTGTCAACCGGATCCTGAAGCATCTGCTCATAAGTCAAGAAGAGCACTCTATTTGGCTCTGCATTGCTTACCCTCCAGTATCCGAGGATGTGATCCCAGACAGGCCCGGCAAAACATGTGCCCTGACAGACCGTCTCAAACACCTCTTCGAGTGACATGTCAGGTTGAGCACGTTTGACAAAGTGCCACATCGAGACAACCATGTCCTTCTGATCCCTGCCAATCAGCGGCTTGGTTAAAAATTCACATCCCAACCCAAACACATGAGATGTTTAAGAAATTAGAAATCTCTTCCAGATATGTTAACCGAAAGCTTTACTACTAGTATAAAACTCAATGGTATATTATATATATAGCAACCAAATCTTCTAGGGAGAAAGTATGCATTTTTTTCTAGAAAAACTTCCCCTCTATTCATCAACTGCAATGGCAGTACAAAGAACACCAAAAGTAACAGAAATCGAACAGGAGGGACACCATAAAACTAATTGTAAAACATCAAAAATCATGTAAACATATGTACTATTGTAACATTGACAACAATACCTGCATATGTAGACAATTTTGCAGTCTGGTCCACGAGAGATAGACGGCGGCAGCACCGAGAGAGGCATGTGCGTGCACATAAGCCTCGGCGAGGGCAGCCTCTCCAACACTGCCTCACGGCCGACGGCGAAGAGCCTGTCCAAGAGAATCACACAGTCGTGCGGGTTGAGGCGGCGGAGTGGGTGGGCGGGGCTGGCCGGCGGGTACGCGGCGCGGGCCATCGTGGCGAATATCAGAGCCTTGAGCCAAGTGGTGCCGCACTTGGGAAAGCTCGCAAGAACCACGTCGCCGGGGCGCGTTGAGAAGCTGCGCTGCATGGCGATGATGCCGGGTACCCAGTCCTCCAGCACCCACACGCCCTGGTAGCAGCGCAACTTGAGCTTGCTGGCAGGATTCGTCGGGAGGGACGCGACGGCGGCGGCATACTCGGTCGGAGGGCGCACTGGGATGGTGCCGTCGTCGGCGTCCTTGAACGCCATGGGGACCTGGAGACTAGTTGTTTCGGTACCAGCCATTTTACTGAATGGGGTGATGAGACCAGCTACCGGCAGCAAGCATCCTTTTATCCTCCACCGCACCTAGCAACCACGCATCCCTATTCACAGCATGATCTTCGTACGACACTGCCACATCTGATATTATATACCAATAAATAAGCGCACGACGCAACGATGGCCGTCGGATTTGCTGCTCCCATTTGTTAACGTGCTATGTATATGAAATAAATCTATAAAAATACGAGCACTAGGACTTTGACCTTCTAACCATCCAACCACAGATTGGTAATGTAAATGTGTCATGCCCCTGCCCATGGGAGCTTGCCCCGGATTCTAGTGACTGGGTTGTTGTCATTCTGGATCCATGGCCAGTGCGCTCGTGGTCCCTCCCTAGGCGCGCTGGCTTTGCTCGGGTGCAGTGGTTGGTGGTTGCGGCGCCCTTGCTGGCGCTGACGTCGGGATGCTAGGCACGGGGGTCGTGGGTGTTGCGGCCAGGTGGGCTGCGGCGCCCCTCTTTCTTGGTCGCTTGCAGATCTGCCTCTCATGCGTCATCATCACGGTGGCCCCTCTCTGACCTCTCCGGGAAGGTTGGCTGGGATCTCAGGCATGGAAAAACAAGATGGTTTTCGTCCCTTTGTCGGTGGGCGTTGGACGGTGACGTAAGTTTGCGTGGTGTGGGGGCAGGGCTTCGGATGTCGCAGCGACGCCCCAATGGTGAGGTTGCGCGGATTGGCTCTGTGGTGAGCAAAGCGACAACACTTGGTGGCTCCTGTATTGGCTATGTGGGTATCAAGGAGAGGAGGCGGTGGGTGATCACAGTGTTGTTGTAGCTTTGGCGGTGACCGATCCTTGGCCCTAACCTGGGGGCCTTGAGCTGGCTGCAACGGTCCTCTCCTCGGGTTGGATCGGCGACCTTGATACCTAGTGTAGTTAAATTTCTCAAATAGAGGAAACATAAATGACATAAATTGTACCATAAATAACTTTTAATTTAGTTTACCTGGCATGCAAAACTCTAATACTGATTTAGTGTGTGTTCTTTTCCTTTTTAAAAGGTTCAAAAAACTCCAATGCAAAAAAAAAACAAATGCTAGTTTTATTTGCCAAGCTTTGATATCCTTGTCGAGAACAACTCACCAAACCGGGTCGACAATTCCAATGGTCTTTAGAAAAAACAGGATTGTGTCGCTTAGTTGATAAGAGCATTTCTAGAAGACTAAAAGTCCGAAAATTCTCTCGAAAAGGTCAAAAAATATAAAGATTTTTTTCATCCAGCAGATATCATGAAACATAATCCCAAATTATTTAAGAGATTAAAATTTTCTTCATCTAGAAGATTCCCTAAAACTTAATCTCATAAAAACATTTCAAGACAAATTCATTGAAAACACATATGTAGACGACTTCTTTTCATAATTACAAAATGGTACAATCATCAAATCTAGCGCACTAGTATGCAATACTGCAGTCTACAATGTTAAGGCAGTCGAACTGACTCTTCAGATGACCCACGCGCGCCTTCTTCACTTCTCGCCGACCCATGCACAACGAATCGACTCCCATGCCTCCTATGCGGTACTGTAGTCCGCAAACTGTAGCATTCCATGGTCCGGAACGGGCTGAGAGAGTGCTCTGAACTCCCCCTCATCCACTGCTTGATCGTACTTGCTGGAGCCGTTGATCGCCAACTAGACCCAAAGAACCTTTATCAGCACTTTCATCTTAACAACCCACAGGGAGTAATTTAAGTCCGTCAACATCGGATACTGGGCCAGCACGTTGGTGACTCTTGATGGAGCATCAAGCACCATGATGCCTTCATCGTCGAGGTTGATCTTCCTGGCTGGCTGGGATGCTTACTTTTCCACCGCTGTCGCTGCTACTCTTGTTGTCGCTCTTCTTTGGAGACGTATCTACCATCGCCGTTGCCAAACGCTGATTACCACCATCGACCTTCGTATGATCCCAATGGCTCTGATACC
>NC_057814.1:20889536-20895601 GCF_018294505.1 Triticum aestivum | reverse complement strand
CCCCGCCGCCGCCGGCAGCAGCAGGGCTTCGCCCGGCCGCGCCCCTGGGCGGCGGCGAGGGAGGAGGAGGGGGGAGGAGGGAGCGGCGGCGAGGGTTGGGGATGGCCTCCGGGCCGCCTCGCGGGAGACGACGCGGAGGGAGAGGGTTTTTCCCGCTCAATTGTTCACTTTCATGCAGACAGTGATCGGTGTGTGATGACGTTGGACGGATACTCCGGAAGTTGGGAGCACAAGGTAGAGTAACAAGGAACTTAATTTTCCTTGAGTGTTGACGGTGAAGAAGACGAGAATGGACTACAGTTGCAGGTGGAGTCACATGGAGTCTTTTGGAGTAGCAGTGGCGCTCATGGGATAAACTTAGGTTCATTGTACATGGAAGTTTGACGCATTGACGAATCCAAGGTGGTGGAGAATATTCGCCAAGGTGGAGTTTGTTAGAGTTGTTTCGAATATTATTGTACAAGGTAGGTTACAGTTGGACTGTGTGTAGACAGGGTAGGAGTTGTGTCCTAATAGGACACTTGTATCCTAGATCTCTCATATATAGCGGGGGTAGACACACGATGTAACATAGGCCAACATAATAGCACAGGCACGTGGGGGAGCCGGCGGCGTGTGCCGGCGCCCGGGCGGTCGGGGTGCGGTATTGTAGCGGTGTCATGAGGAGGAGCGTCCATAGTCAGGCCTCGGGATGTAGCCATATCGGTGAACCTCGTTAACAAATCTCGGTATTGTGCTCGTGTGATTGCTTGGTCCTCGGATAGATCAACGATATGCCTTGGATTTATTCTAACAGTAACTTTGAAGCTGTAAGTAAAGAATTGATCTGGGCCGTCCGTTCCTCGGATCTCCTCTGGAGCACCCCTTGACTCTTGATGCTCGTCGTTTTTCAGAGCCTGAACCTGAGCTCTTCAGGTGTACCGAGGCCAAGGTCCTTACTCCTAACAGGAGAACAGCGACTGCGGAGAGCTCGGAGACGGGAGAGGAGCGGGGGAGGAGAAGGTGTGGGACTGCCACAACAGTGTTGGAGTCTCAAGTTTACAATGTTGTGCTGGGATGCTTGGAATTCCTCTACTTCTGAAGTGGATTTCTTAATAGTAGCATGAGATCAATTTTTTCTAACGGTAAGTAGCAGCATTGGTTGTCTTAGCTGCATGCGAAGATTTTCCTCAGCATATAGATTAGGAAGAACCAGTAGATTCAGTCAATTACATTAGCATTCTGGTAGCCATAGGCCATATGTTCAATGTTGTTGTGAAGGTGCAGGGACATCTTTCCTTTTCCTTTCAAGAACATGCGAAGTTTTTTTTTTTTTACTTTTTGCGAGGACTTGCGAAGGTTCACGACTTGCACACTGACAAGTTTGGTGCGTCACATGCTGCATTCAAGCTTTCGTTTCCTGTCACTATCTAATCCCTGTTCTATTATTTCTGCATCAATGTAAGGAGGATCTGCTCACTTTCATTGAAGATACTTTGTACAGTGCTTGATAGCGCCACTTAACGACTAGAGCTATCCAATTTGGAGTTTTTTTTCTCCCTTGTCCTTCTGTCATCATTTGTGGCTCCTTTGATCTGCTTATCTGCTTCACGTTTGGATGATAACAAACTTAGACGTTTATCATACCATTGTTTAGTCTGCTTCATATATATATATATATGTGTGTGTGTGTGTGTGTTCCGAAATGTACATAAATATCCGAATTTTTATGGAAATGTCGATAAATATCTTGTGACTAAAAGACTGGGTTGCATCTGTGCATTTCATACTATCCTAGGGTAGGTCTAAAGTCATGTTTGATATGCTTTTTCACCTTCAATGATGTAAGAAAGACATTGCGATCAAGTTCATATATAATCGCCACCAACTCTGCTGGGATGTTTGAGATTGCTATGGAGCTGAATTTCTAGTAGCAGCATTAGGTGTCTTACCTGCATGTGAAGATTTGCATCAGCATTTAAACTAGGAAGAACCAGTATATTCAGTCAATTACACTAGCATTCTGGTAGCCATAGGCCATATGTTCAGTGTTGATGTGAAGATGCAGGGATATCTTTTTTTTTTCCTTCCAAGAACTTGCGACGACTCGTGAGGCGTGCGATTTGCGCACACTAAAATGTCCGCCACGCACGTGCTACATCTGAGTTTTCGCATCCTTTTCATTTTTTGGGGACCAGAAGCTTTCCTTTCCTATCACTGTCTAATCACTATTCTACTCCCTCCGTTTTGAAATAGATGACCCAACTTTATACTAACTTTGTAGTATCTTTCTTGCATCAATGTGTGGAGGACCTGCTCACTTCCCTTGAAGGTTTCTCTTGTCATTTTTTGATTGTGCCACATCAGGAAACTTGTTGATGTCGACATTATGTTCCATTGTTCAATTGTTCAAAAAGAAAATTTCAGTTGCTCCCACATTTCTGGCTCTTCTCTACAGATAGAAAATCACACGCGCAGAGATCTGTACTAGTGTTGGGCTATAGTTGGGCTGTACTTTCACAGAGACCAGTACTAGTTGGGCGCTATAGATAGACTTGTACCAGTGTTGGCCTATGGTTTGGCGGAAGCTCCCACGTCGGGGGGAGCCCCAGATCGGCCGGCCCAGCCACACGGGAGGCCACGGCTCCTTTTTTGTTCTCACTTTTTGCTTTATTTTTATATTTTTCTTTATACTTTAAAATATTCTACATATATACAAAAAAAACTCTTCAAAAACATATTTGAAAAATGTTGAACAAGTATTTGAAAAAAATTGAATAAGTATTAAAAATGTTGAACAAGTATTTGAAAAATGTTGAACGAGTATATGAAAAATATTGAATAAGTATTTGAAAATGCTGAATAAGTATTAAAAATCTTGAACACGTATTTGAAAAATGGTGAATAAGTATTAAAAAAATGTTAAACGAGTATTTGAAAAATGTTGAACAATTATTCGAAAAATGTTGAATAAGTATTAAAATGTTAAACAAGTATTTAAAAAATGTTGAATAAGCGTTCGGGCAATGTTGAACGTATATACAAAAAATATTGATCACTTATTAAAATATGTTTTTGACATATGCAAAAATGTAGAGTGAAAACGAAAACAAACATAAGGAAAAAAAGAAAAAATAGAGGAGAAAATAGAAAACCAAATGAAAAATGGAGAAGAAAAAGAAGAGCAAAAAAAAACCAAGAACTATGAAAAACAAAAATAAAAAACAGAAGAAAAACCCTGAAAACCAATGGAAAAATCAGCTTTGTTGGCCTCAAGTATAGTACACGCCTAGTCCTAACCACGTGCAAGACAAGCCACCTCATAGGAGACCACAGATCGATCCCCACTTCTCCCATATCTTTCTCTTTTTCATTTAACTGTGCGCGGAAAATAGGCTGACCCAATTACTGTACCCTTCAGCAAGAGTTCCTACGTTCTCTCCCTTAAAGCGAGATATAGTCGCCACGATAGTATACCCCGACTTTCAAGTCCCTTTTACTAGGAACTTCAAAACCCTAGAAAGGAAACTTTGGCTCCCATGGTAGGAGCAAGGCGCTGGTCTGGCTCACACCGCCGCCTATTCAGGGTTAGTTGACGATGGAGTTCTGGCGGATGATGGGGTTCATGATGACTGGCGGACCAGCGGTGTGAGGCCAGGCCTGGAACTTGGTGTCTGTGGCCTCCCACCACTCCTTGTCAGTCACCGTCTTGCAAACAATGCTTGGAGCCAAATGGAAGAAGCAGTGTTAATTGCATTCTTCCAAGAGGTTAGGGGCACAAACCTCCGAAGATCTTGTCAGAAACGATCATGTCGTAGACGTACGCAACGCCAAAGGATCCAACCAGCGTGTCGATGATGCACTTGGTCGCCATTGCTGCAGCACAACAGAGAAAGAGGGCATATATCGTCAAATCTAATGCACTGCTCTGAAGAAATTATTCACATTCATGTAAAATCATCAGAAAACAAACACCGCAGGATAGAAAACAAACAAGCACTAATAGAAAATAGGGCTTTGGTTCGGGCATAGAAAGCCCATTAGTCCCGGTTCAGTCACGAATCGGGACCCATCGGGGCATTCGTCCCAGTTCGTGAGCCCAGGGGGGCGACCGGGGCCTCGTGGGCATTGGTCCCGGTTCGTATGGACCCATTTGTCCCGGTTCGAGGCACGAACCGGGACCAATGGGCCTCGCTCCTGAACCACAACCATTGGTCCCGGTTCTTGGCTTGAACCGGGACAGAAGGCTGGGCTTTAGTCTCGGTTCCAGCCACGAACCGGGACAAATGAGTTGCCTATATATACCCCATCGCCACGGCAGAGCACTCCACAGTGCTCTGTTTTTTTTGGCCGGCGAGGGGAGGGCATTTGGGTGCTCTAGCTCATCTCCTATGCAGATGAGGTGTTCGATGAAATGTCTGAGCCACACTAGTTAATCTTTCTCCTCTCGAAACTCGACCTCCGAGCTCCATTTTCCTCGAGATTTGTCTCGGTTTAGCGGTCTGTCACGTCCCGTCCCCGTCTTCACCGCCGTCGATCGCCCGCGCCGATCTCGTCGCAGGCACCACCGTGGTGAGCCTCTTGTTCTTATCTTCTTTCTGAAAGAAAAAATATTCTTACTTCAGATAGATACTGGTCTAATTTTCTTACTTTTATTATTCCTTGTTATTATATAGTGCAATGGTTTTGGTATCCACCCCCGTCGGCCCTCGTCCTGTCTATGATTCGGATGTGGTATATATTATCTTTTTATAACTATTTGGTTCATTTCTTGTTTATGACAATTATGCCGACCAACGTGACATAGATTTTATTTATCTAGGAGGTGGTTGAACCGGAAATTCCAATCGACCCTATTGTCGAGAGGTTAAATTTAGTTGAAGAAGAAAACAATTACTTGAAGGAAAAAATAAAAAAAATTGAGGAGGAGAAGATGATATTGGAGTTGCATGTTGCGGATGTCGTCGATGATCACAAGATCAAGATGGATGCAATGCGGTTGAAGATTAGAAAGATTAGAAAATATGCCATTCATACCGAGGCTTGGTATCATTATGCAGTTGGATCAATTGTTACCTTGGTTGCGATTATGATCGCATTTGTTGTTGCATTGAAATGTTTTACATAATTTCAATGTATGGTTTAATTAGATGCTCTGGAGAGCTATATGTTGTTCAATGAGAACTATGTATGTACTTTGGTTTTAATGTGATGATGAACTTCTATTAATTTGGTCACTTATCTATTCATGAGAGTTATATGTTGCCTTCAATTTCAGGGTCTTATAGCTCAAAATAATCAGTAAATGCATGAAAAATAAAAAATGAAGTCAGAAAGGGTTAAAATTGATTATGTGACTTTGAATGGTGCATTTTGAACACAGAAAAAGTCTGGAGTTCAAATAAGTTAAAAAAAATGAAATCCCTTTGTAACAAACGAGTTTCCGTATGAAACCCTGATACTTTGAAAGAGATTGTCCGTTTTGTAAACGAAGTGCATCCAGTTTTTGCCGTAACCCTCTCTACTTTCTTGCACATGCTATGTGGATGAAATGATGATACCATGCCAACTTTTAACCTTTTTAGAGTTCATTTGAAATGCTTTTCAATTTCAGGGTCTTATATCTCAACATAATCAGTAAATACATAAAAAATAACAAATGAAGTCAGAAAGGGTTGAAAATTGATGATGTTGCTTTGAATGGTGCATTTTGAACACATAAAAAGTCTGGAGTTCAAAAAAATGAAATCCCTTTGTAACAGACGAGTTTCCGTATGAAACCCTGATACTTCGAAAGAGATTGTCCGTTTTGTACACGAAGTGCATCCAGTTTTTGCCGTAACCATCTCTACTTTCTGGCACATGCTATGTGGGTGAAATGATGAATTATCAAAGTATTTTCTGTTCAAAATCATTAAAAGGAAAAAGAATTTTCATAAAGAACTTTTTTGTTACAAACCCTTAATAGCAAAAAGAATTATCATAAAATAAAATAAATAAGTAATTAGAAACAAAATAATATAAACTTTAATAAAATATATAAGTAGAAACAAAATAAAATAAAATAAAATAAACTTTAATAACAT
>NC_057814.1:20888571-20889155 GCF_018294505.1 Triticum aestivum | reverse complement strand
GAATTTTCATAAAGAACTTTTTTTGTTAGAAACTTTAATAGCAAAAAGAATTATCATAAAATAAAATAAATAAGTAATTAGAAACAAAATAAAATAAAATAAATAAGTATTTTGTTGTAAGTAGAAACGGAACAAAATAATTAAAGCAAAAAAGAAAACAAAATAACTGGGAAAAAATAAAAAAATTGCCACCTACTGGGCCACCACGGCCTGAATACGACTAGAAACCCATCAATGGGCCAGGATTCAGGCCCGCAGAAGGCCCAGTAGGCCCATCAGGCATAGCAGTCACAATTAGGCCCGTAAGCCTGCAATGGAGAGGAGCTCGAGAGGGGTGCGGCAGTGGGGCTTATAAACCACTGCGTGCCCCTCTCAACTAGCGAGGTGGGACTAAACTCCCACCATCACACCGTTGTGCAAGGCCTTTGGTCCCGGTTGGTAGCACCAACCGAGACTAAAGGGATGTATTGGTACCGGTTCGTGGCACCAACTGGTACCAATGCCCCCCTTTAGTCCCGGTTGGTGCCACCAACCGGGACCAAAGGCCTCTGCTTCCCGCCCTTTGGGCTGCTGAAAAGAGACCT
>NC_057814.1:20883540-20888440 GCF_018294505.1 Triticum aestivum | reverse complement strand
GCGCCCCTGCCGGCCCCGACGCGCCGCCCACCGTGCCCCGCCGCCCCCTGTGAGCACCAGCCTGCTTCCGCGCCCCTCCCCTGTCCCGCGCCCCTGCAACCCTGCCCTGCCCCGCCGGCGCTGGCGCCGGCCCCTCCGCCGTGCCCCTCCGCCCCTGGGCGGTGCTATTATATTTGTAGATGTTTTTAGATGCTATTCTTAGATGTTTTTACATGTTTTTTAGATTATTTTAGTTTATGTTTAGTTTAGTTTTAAGATTAGGAAAATTTCAGATGTGTAGTTATATTTATTTAGATGTATAGTTAATTTAGATGTTGTAATTTGTTCATAAAAATTGTGCACTTTTGTATAGAAACTTTATTTTTTTCATATGTACGAAAATGTAGAGTGAAAACGAAAACAAACATATAAGAAAAAACAAAGGAAAAAATGAAGGAAAAGAAACCCGCCCGGCCCGGCCACCACCGCATTTTCATAAAGTGTTTCCACCGAGTCCACGTCGCACCGATCGAGCACCCGCGGCGAAGCAAGTCTTTTTTTAAGGTAGTTCTTTGTTAAAGTGAGGGGGGACGTCGGACATTACATGAGGGAGGGGGGGGGCGTCGGACATGACATGAGGGGGACGTCTGAAAAAATAAGAAGAGGAAGAAGAAGAAAAAAAAGAGGAGAAGAAGAAGGAATAGAGGAGTGGAAATCTTCCACTCCTCTATTCCTTCTTCTTCTCCTCTTTTTTTTCTTCTTCTTTTTTATCGGGAATGAGGGTGTCGAGGATGGCCGAGCGGTCGAGGGTCGGGAACTAGGGCAGAGGGTCGAGGGTCGTCGAGGGTTCGAGGGGCGAGGGTAGTCGAGGGGTCGAGGGTCGAGGAACGCCGGGGGGTCGAGGGTCGATATATATACCCCCTCTCGACCGTGATAACTTATACCACGGGAGCACCCCCCGGCCCTCTCGCTCGACCAAAACTCTCGAGGACACCCAAACCCTAGAAAAAAATGATGTCGGTCTCCTACCCCCTCCCGCCGCACCCCTACCCGACAAACTCTCTCGAGGCCACCCAAATTTACCAAGTTAAAAGAGCGTTGTCGTCGAGGGCACCCCAAACCCTTGAAGCATTGTCGAGGGCACCCCAAACCCTTGAAGCGTTGCCGATCGAGGCCACCCCAAACCCTAGAGAAGCAGCGTCGAGGCCACTAATATGATTCCTTATTGTGATTAGCTAGCTAGTTCTACGTTTGCCACTAATATATCCATCTGTCATGTTTGAATAATAATTGCCATGTTGTAAATATTTGCAGAAACAATGGACCCGAGACGAAGCAATAGAAGCGGTGTTGGGGGTGATGTCGTCTTCTCGTTTCTCAACGACACCGATGGTCTGGAAGGAGAGGGTGAAGAAGCAGACTACGGTGATCGAACAATGGAGGAGGAAGGACATGATCATGATGGCTCCAGTGACCGAATGCCGGTGCAAGAAGGACACCGTGATGACGGCTCCGGTGACCGAACGGAGTCCGGCCAAGTATATATATTAATTAAGCATGTGCTGACTATATCTAATTGATGCATTAATTGTTTTTGGTATGTACACATATTAATGAACTATCGTCTTTCTTCTTTTTTCTAGCCCTCCGGATTGAGCACAACATCGGTAAAGAGACGAGGCCCGAAGAAAAAGTTGCGCTCGGATGAAAGGTTTGAGATCATAGAAATCGCGCGCGATGGCATGCCGATTGAACCCATCCGGACAAAGGAAGCATTTGCTGCTCAGTGCGGGGTTCTTGTTAGGGACAAGATCCCGAGGTGTCTTATGTCGACGATATGCAGAAAGATGATCTTTGGACCGCGCTTAAGGCAAATTTCACCCTACCGCCAGAGGAGGATCCGGAGAAGCCAGTTAAAGAGCAATTGATCAAGTCTTATGCTCTTAAGAAGATGGCGGAACTATTCAGGAGGTGGAAGAATGAGCTGAAAAAATTTGTCGACAAAGAAGAGACACCAGAATTCATCGGCCGGTATGAGAAGATCAGAGATCACTGGCCCGCATTTGTGGCCCACAAGACATCGGACAAGAGTAAGAAGATGTCACTGACAAACAAGAGGAATGCTGCGAAGAAGAAGCATCACCATCGCACGGGGTCAGGTGGCTACCTCAAAGCCCGGCCGTTGTGGGCCAAGGCTGAGAATGACCTGATTGATAAAGGGGTCGAACCAGAGACATTGAACAGGCCAGACCGTTGCCGGACTTGGTTCTTCGGGTTGGCAGAACCTTGGACCTTGTATCAGGGAAGTGCGTTTGGACGGACGAGAAACTAAGAATACCCGTCACGAGGCTTCAGGAGTATATCGATGCAGCGCAGCAAGGGACGTTCGTTCCAGACAGAGAGAACGACGAGCTCACAAGGGCCCTCGGGAATCCTGAGCACCCTGGACGGACACGGGGCACGCCAGGCTCCGTTCTGTAGAAGGCTGGGTTTCCGGACGCAGGCGGTTACAAATGCCAGGAGAGGAGGAAGAAAGTGGAGCATACCCAACTGCAGGCGCTGCACGCAAGGGTACAAGCGAGAGAGGAACGAGAAGCAAATCGCAGCAAACGACCTGCCGAAGCTTCCCCCGAAGCTACCCCGCCATCTCAGCGGAGAAGCAGCATGGCTTCCACCGAGCAGCTTCAGCTGGAGCCTGTCTTCACGGCTCCTGCTAGCTACCCCGTGGATGCTATCACGGAGTCTCAACATTGCCACCTTATGACGCAATGGATGATACTGAAAGTCAAGGCGGCTGTTGGCTCTGTTTTACCTTCTGAACCTGGCGCAACCTATCACTGTCGGCCGATTCCAGAAGGATATGCTAGGGTGATGGAGGATGAAATAACGGACGGATTTGAGGACCTCGAGCTTGACCACCCTACGGGTGATGGGGAGACTCGGCTGGGTTCTTCTCTGAAGACTCCATGCCTATCGTGGAAGGAGCTCATCAACCTTCCGAACTGGACGCCTCCGCCCCCTCCTCCTCCGGCGAGTCAGGGCACTCCGCCTCCTCCTCCGCCTCCTCCTCCGGCGAGTGATCAGGGCACTCAGCCTCCTTCTCCGGAGCGTGGCGGCACTCCGCCTCCTTCTTTGCCTGCACTGGCGCGCCCGAGCAGCCAGCCTCCTCCTTCTCCGCCTCGTCAGCAAGGGCGGAAGAGACCTGCCGCCGCTCCGGCTGCTCCGGCGCGTCGTAGTCCTTTTCCTCTGCCTCGCAAGAAAGGAAAGAAGACAGCCACAACTGCTCCGTCTGCTCCGGCGTCTAGCAGTACAGCCAGAGGCGGGAGGCAATATAGATTCGGTCCTTCTCTGAAGACTCCAGAGAAGTTACCATACGAGAGGATCCTGGAGGAAAACGCGAAGATCGTGCGATCCGAAGTGACGAACTTCTTTGAAGGGGTGAAAGCAAAGAAACATCCACCTCCGGAGGAGAAGGTAGATCCGGTGAAAGCGAAGCGCACTATGTCTGCCCTGACAAAACCACCAAAGTCTCCGCCAAAAGGCAACTATGAGCGCATTATTGAAAGGTCATTTATCGAAGCGGGGCGGTCGGGAAGTACTATCAGTGATCAAAGGTTAAAAGAATGACGAGCTGGGAAAAAACTTGCCCAGCTCAGAGAACAAGCGAACCAATCGTGCCCCCCCGCTCAAGGTGTCTAGCGATATCGTCGCTAATGATCCATGGATGGTGCCCGGTTATACCAATCTTGGAGATTACTTGCCCGACGATGTACATTATGATTTCTTGGAGGTGGACGAACGCAGATACGCGTACGGGAAGCCTCTCGTCAAAGATGAAAGATCTCTAACAACGATGATGCGAAGATTCCATGATTGGTACATGAAAACCTGCAGAGAGTCTGGGGGGAGGAATATTTTGACGCTGAGAGTTAAAGAGGAGCATGACCTCGTTGGAATTGAACTGTTGAATGTTCCATTTGAGGAGTTCTTCCAGTTTTTCAATCAACATGCCCTCGATAAATTAACGGTCACTTGCTACTGTCTGTAAGTACTACTTCTGTCATTAAGTCTCTATATATAGGTCAGCTCTTTCATTGCATGTATTTATAATTATCCTCACTATATTATGCAGATTGGAGATCGCCAAATTGAAGAAAAGACAAATCGGTAATATTGGGTTCATTAACACAAATCTCATAGATGCATATATGGTTGAATTTAAGGCCAGAGAGACCGAGGCTAACTTGCTACGATCGTTGGTAATAAATGAAAACAAAGATATAATACTCTTTCCTTACAACTTCAAGTGAGTGTTATTGTCTTGTGCATATTCGGTTTTCCTTATTAGTCCAGGTTATAGTAATGTAATTGATGAGTTATGCATGTGTGCGCAGGTTCCACTATATTCTCCTAGAGATTAAGCTTGAGCAGGGACTAGTAACCGTCTTAGACTCGAGACGAAAAAATCCCCAGGAGTATGCAGACATGACTGAAATGCTCGAGAAGTAAGTTAAATCGATCATTATCGCACCATATCGGCAACTTTGTTCATTTCCTGATATCAAGTAATTGTTTTCTTTGTCTGGCAGGGTTTGGACAAAATTCACCTCAAAAGCTCCGGGACTGCCGAAGAAGCTACAATTTAGACACCCGAAAGTAAGTACTACTAGCATGTTCCGCGCATGTCCTAGTGATTCAAGCGCTAGTTTCATCAATACCATTTATAGCATGCTTGCTTATCAGTTTAATTGACCTCTATTTTTTGTAAAGTGGTTGTGGTAGGAAGCCGGGAATAATTACTGTGGATACTACGTTTGCGAGTCCATTCGCCACACGACCTGTGAGCGGGGCTACTCTAACCAACAATATGAAGTGTGTAAATAATAATATTCACAATTTTATTTTATTACCATCATTTGTG
>NC_057814.1:20876925-20883106 GCF_018294505.1 Triticum aestivum | reverse complement strand
TATTGACCCCCTTCTTCAAATTAGATCTTTCGGATGCGGGATGAACTCCTACCATCAGATCGTATGCGAGCAATTCAAGAGGAATTGGCGGCATTCTTTCTTGACCACGTGATCGATAAAGACGGAGAATACCATGCGGACACTAGTAGAAAAAGGGTCAAATGTCAAGCACATTAGTGCCGGTTTGCTTTTGAGCCAGCACTAATGTGTGCATTAGTGCCGGTTCCAACGGCTAGCCAGCCGCTTTCATTAGTACCGGTTCGTGGCCGACCTTTAGCACCGGTTCGTGCCACGGACCGGTACTAAAGTGAGTGGTGGCAGGATGTTGTCAGTCCGGGGCCCCTCCAGCACCTTTAGTACCGGTTCATGGCACGAACCGGTGCTAAAGGTCGTCCTACATAAGCCCTTCGTCCACCCGAGCTCGCTCTGTTCTTCCCCTTTACCCTCTCCTCTCTGTTCTTCCCCTCTTCCTCTCGAGCTCATCACACATTTTGCCCAAAATTTGTCAAGATTTGAAGGCCCCCATCCATTCAAATGATCACAAAGGTTAGCAACTTTGTCCTTTCATCTCTCATTGCTAGATTAGCTCTTGCAATGCTTTGTATAGTGATTAATTTATGAGTTTAGTAATTTGGTAGAAAATATATGTGCTAGTATTTGATTTATATGCAATTTGTGGTCAAAACTAACACTTAGTTTGCATATGTAGGTGTGGTTTACTTAGTGCCTTCTAAATCTCCGTCGTAACCACAGTCGATTGCCCGCACCATTCCGTCGCCGGCACCACCTTGTGGTGAGCCTCTTGTTCATGAATGTTTTACATTACCAAATTTATGTTTGTGTGATTTGGATATATAGTTACTCGTATAATTATCTTACCCGTACGTTGTTTGTTATACATAGTGCCATGGTTTTGATATCCGTCCCCGTCGGCCCTCGTCCTTGTTATGATACGGATGTGGTATATTCTCTTTTAAAACTAGTTGTTGCATTTCGTGTTTATGACAAATTATGCCCATCAAGTTGACATAGATATTTTTGTCTCGGAGGTTTGTGAACCGGAAATTCTAACCAACCCTATTGTTGAGAGGTTAAATTTAGTTGAAAGAGAAAACGAGTATTTGAAAGAAAAATTGAAAAGAATTGAGGGGGAGAAGATGGAATTGGAGTTGCATGTTGCCGATGTCGTCGATGATCACAAGATCAAGATGGAGAAAATGCGCTTGAAGATTAGAAAGATTAGAAAATATGCCATTGATAGTGAGGCTTGGTATCATTATGCTGTTGGATCAATTGTTACCTTAGTTGCGATCTTGATCGCATTTGTTGTTGCATTTAAATTCTTTAGTTAGAGAGTTATTTGTTTGTTGCATTTAAGTCTTATATGAACTTTCTATATGAACTTTATGTATGAACTTGTATTAATTTGGTCTATTCGGTGTTGTGTAATGAAGATGAGCCGACAATGGATGTACGATGACCGATGCTCTCCCGAGTTCATTAATGGCGTGCAAACTTTTCTGCTTGCGGCTGAGGCAAACAAGCGGGCAGATGGTTTTATGCCTTGTCCATGTTTAGTCTGTAAGAATGATCACAATTACTCTATGTCAAGAACCATTCACGTCCACCTGTTTAAGTCCGGTTTCATGCCCCACTATAATGTTTGGACCAAGCACGGAGAAAGAGGGGTTATGATGGAAGACAATGAAGAAGAAGAGGACGACGACAACTATCCTGGCCATGGGTTCCCTGAATACGATGATACAACAATGGGGAAGAAGCTGAGCCGGCAATGCGGGAAGAAGCTGAAGAAGAGGCATCAGATGAGCCCGCTGATGATCTAGGTCGGGCCATTGCCGATGCAAAGAGAAACTGCACAAGTGATTTGGAGAAGAAGAAGTTGCAGCGCATGTTAGAGGATCACAAGAAATTGTTGTACCCGAATTGCGAAGCTGACAAGAAAAAGTTGGGCACCACACTGGAATTGCTGCAATGGAAGGCAGAGAATGGTGTATCTGACAAGGGATTTGGAAAGTTGCTGGTAATGATAAAGAATATGCTTCCAAAGGACAACGAATTGCCTGAGAGTACGTACGAAGCAAAGAAGGCTGTCTGCCCTCTAGGGTTAGAGGTGCAGAAGATACATGCATGCCCTAATGACTGCATCCTCTACCGCGGTGAGTACGAGGATTTGAACGCTTGCCCGGTATGTGGTGCATTGCGCTATAAGATCAGGCGCGATGACCCTGGTGATGTCGAGGGCGAGCGCCCCAGGAAGAAGATTCCTGCCAAGGTGATGTGGTATGCTCCTATAATACCACGGTTGAAAAGTTTGTTCCAAAACAAAGAGCATGCCAAGGCGATGCGATGGCACAGAGAAGACCGTAAGAAAGACGGAAAGTTGAGAGTACCCGCTGACGGGTCGTAGTGGAGAAAATTTGAGAGAAAGTACGGGAAGGAGTTTGCAGATGACGCAAGGAACGTATGGTTTGGTCTAAGCGCAGATGTCATTAATCCTTTTGGGGAGCAGAGCAGCAACCATAGCACCTGGCCTGTGACTCTATGTTTGTATAACCTTCCTCCTTGGTTGTGCATGAAGCGGAAGTTCATTATGATGCCAGTGCTCATCCAAGGCCCTAAGCAACCCGGCAACGACATTGATGTGTACCTAAGGCCATTAGTTGAAGAACTCTTACAGCTGTGGAATGGAACAGGTGTACGTGCGTGGGATGAGCACATGGGGGAAGAATTTGACCTAAAGGCCTTGTTGCTCGTGACCATCAATGATTGGCCTGCTCTCAGTAACCTTTCAGGACAGACAAACAAGGGATACCGCGCATGCACGCACTGTTTGGATGATACCGACAGTATATATTTGGACAATTGTAGGAAGAATGTGTACCTGGGACATCGTCGATTTCTTCCGAGCAGGCATCCCGTAAGAAAGAAAGGCAAGCATTTCAAAGGTGAGGCGGATCACCGGACGAAGCCTCGCCACCGTACTGGTGCTGATGTACATGATATGGTCAAGGATTTGAAGGCAGTCTTTGGAAAGGGTCCTGGCGGACAACCTGTTCCGAATGACGCTGACGGACGCGCACCCATGTGGAAGAAGAAATCTATATTTTGGGACCTTCCCTATTGGAAAGATCTAGAGGTCCGCTCTGCAATCGACGTGATGCACGTGACGAAGAATCTTTGCGTGACCCTGCTTGGCTTCTTGGGCGTGTATGGGAAGACAAAAGATACACCTGAGGCACGGGAGGACCAGCAACGTATGCATGGAAAAGACGGCATACATCAGGGTCATGCCAGCTACGCTCTTACCAAAGAAGAGAAGGAAATCTTTTTTGAATGCCTGCTCAGTAATAAGGTACCGTCTGGCTTCTCGTCGAATATAAAGGGAATAATAAACATGGCAGAGAAAAAGTTCCAGAACCTAAAGTCTCATGACTGCCACGTGATTATGACGCAACTGCTTCCGGTTGCATTGAGGGGGCTTCTACCGAATAACGTTCGATTAGCCATTGTGAAGCTATGTGCATTCCTCAATGCAATCTCTCAAAAGGTAATCGATCCAGAAATCATACCAAGGTTAGAGAATGATTTGGTGCAATGTCTGGTCAGTTTCGAGTTGCTGTTCCCACCATCCTTCTTCAACATCATGACACACGTCCTAGTTCACCTATGCGAAGAGATTAGCGTTTTGGGTCCTGTATTTCTACACAATATGTTCCCCTTTGAGAGGTTCATGGGAGTCTTAAAGAAATATGTTCATAACCGTGCTAGGCCAGAAGGAAGCATCTCCAAGGGCCATGAAAATGAGGAGGTCATTGAGTTTTGTATTGACTTTATTCCTGACCTTAAGCCGATTGGTGTTCCTGAATCGCGATATAAGGGCAGACTGGATGGAAAAGGCACGCTAGGAGGGAATCAAAAAATATGTATGGACGGACATTCTCTCACTGAAGCACACTACACAGTTATACAGAATTCCGCCTTGGTGGCTCCGTATATGGACGAACACAAGAATTTTCTACGCTGCAAACACCCGGAGCGGTCTGGTGACTGGATTACACGTGAACAAACCAGGAGTTTCGCCGGCTGGTTGCAAACACGTACCATGCATGACGCCTCTATTGAAGATGACCTGTACTCGCTGTCCCAGTTACCATCTTTGAATATAATGACTTTCAAAGGGTACGAGATAAATGGTAATACATTTTACACGATCGCCCAAGATAAGAAGAGCACCAACCAAAACAGTGGTGTCCGCTTTGATGCAACAACCAAGACGGGAAAGGAAACATATTATGGTTACATAGAGGAGATATGGGAACTTGAATATGGACGTGATTTGAAGGTCCCTATGTTTCGGTGCAAATGGGTCAATATGACACGATATGGGGTAACGGAAGACCCGCAGCATGGAATGACAATAGTGGATCTGAACAATCTTGCGTATGCAGACGAACCATTCGTCCTAGCTAATGATGTGGCACAGGTTTTCTATGTGAAGGATATGTCTACCAAGCCGAGAAAAAGAAAAGATAAGGAAGCGAATGCATCATACGGTGAGCCAAAGCGCCACATAGTTCTTTCTGGGAAGAGAAACATCGTGGGAGTGGATGACAAGACAGACATGTCAGAAGATTATGAAAAGTTTGATGAAATTGCTCCATCCACAGTGAATATTGACCCGAGCATCCAGTTAAATGATGAAGATTTTCCATGGCTACGGCGCAAAGGGACATACGCGAAGAAAAAGTTTCACACCCAAAGATCTGGGATGTGATCGGCTTCACTATCATCACTTTCTTCTGTGTTTCACACCCAGGAGGGAATCTCTGTAATAGTTAGGGTAGTTATGTGTTTTGGCATTTGAAACGCGAAGAAATTTTATGTGCAAACAAATTCTTTCATGCATTTACTGATTTTTTCAGCTAAATGACCCTGAAATTGAAAAGCATTTCAAATGAACTCAGAAAAGGTTGAAAGTTGGCATGGTATCATAATTTCACCCACATAGCATGTGCAAAAAAGCAGAGAGGGTTACCGCAAAAACTGGATGCACTTCATGTATAAAATGAACAATCTCTTTCGAAGTATCAGGGTTTCGGACGAAAACTCATCCGTTACAAAGCGATTTCATTTTTTAAATAACCTAAGCATTACCAAATTGAATATAATGATAAAACACACTAATATTAAACATAAAAAAAAGAATCACTGAAAATCTATTTTCAAAGTTAAGTTATTCACAAACTAGTGATTCACACAAATTTCAAATAATTCAAAATGTAAACTATTCAAATTTGTAAACTACTGGCACTAACAGAAAGTTTGTAATTTTCTGTACCTAAAGCAAAAATATTCCCAAAGAAACAATAATACAGCAAAAAACAACTCAAAAATAAATAAACCAAAAAAAATAAGAAAAATAAAAAAGCCCACCTACTGGGCCAGAGCGGTCTGCATACGACTAGAAACCCAACCTGTAGTTGGGCCAGGATGCAGGCCCGCAAGCCTAGTAGGCCCGCAGGCAGAGTAGGAGAGGTAGGCCCAGAAGGCCTGCTATTGAGAGGAGCTCAATGCAGTGCCCGCGTCGGGGCTTATAAACTGGTCCTGGCGCTCCTCAACTAGCGAGGTGGGACTAAACTTCTGCGCCCCTCGCCTGGCAGCGCACACCCTTTAGTACCGGGTGATGGCACCAACCGGTACTAAAGGGTGGGCCTTTAGTACCGGTTGGTGCCACCACCCGGTACTAAAGGTGGGCGCTTCCCGCCGCTTGGCCTGGCCAAAATCGACCTTTATTACCGGTTGGTGGCTCCAACCGGTACTAAAGGACCATCCTATATAAGAAACACTTACAAAAATTTCGTGAGTTTCCTCCCACTTCTCTCTGCTTCATCGCCGCCGCCCCGTCCCGCGCCGTCCCCGTCGACTCCGCGCCGTCCCCGTCGACTCCGCGCCGTCCCCGTCCTCGTTGCACCGTCCACGTCGCCGGCCCGTCCCCATCCCCGCACCGACCCGCGTCCCCGTCCCCGCACCGGCCCGCGTCGCCGTCGCCGTCGCCTCGACCTCGCCCGCGCTGTGAGCCTCTGTCCCCCCTCTCCTCTCCCTCCAATCGAAGCCGCCGCGCGCGCCGCCAGCGCCGTCGCCTTGGCTCGCCGTCGCCGTC
>NC_057814.1:20873416-20876587 GCF_018294505.1 Triticum aestivum | reverse complement strand
GAAATGTTAGTTATATATAGAAATGTTAGTTTTTTCTGTATTAATGTTATAGAAATGTTTGTTATATAGAAATGTTAAAGAAAAATTAGTTATACAATTTTAGTTATAGAAATGTTAGAAATGTTAGTTTTAGATATGGTCGATGTTTTTTTAGTTTATTATATTTTTAGTTATAAAATTTAGAATTTGCATATAAGAAATCACAATCCAATCATTTAAAAAATGTTACTTTACTGCTATGGACGTCAGGTTCTCCAATACCTGGCAGGTTCTTTGGGCAGATGACCGGAGATATGATCCTGTGATGGTTCCTTGTCTTTGGGTGTCCACCGCCCGCGCCCCAGGAACCGCGAGTGGCCTAGATTCTTCTATAGTATTCGATCTTTATTAGCTACCTAGCCAGTGATGTATTCGAGATTATATATTATTTGAGACGATGTATTCGAGAATATATTATTCGAGACGATGTATTCGAGATTATATATTATTCGAGACGATGTATTCGAGATTATATATTATTCGAGACGATGCATATTATGTACTATATGATTCAGTTTTTCCTTATTGATTGCATCCATGCATTGTAATTTGAATACTAAATTGTTTTATATTTCTTCTGTATTAGTTAAATAATAGCTATGGCGGACAATACCGGCAGAGAGGGAGAAGAGGCCCTGTTCGAGATCATACGCAGCCCTAGCAGGCCAGATGATCTGAATGAAGCAAATGACGGCTCCCAATATCTGAACAATACCGGGGAGGGTGATGATAAGATATTCGATCTCGACGACCGAGTTGATGAAGTCATGAACTATGATTATGATGACGAATACAATGTTGATCTTGAAATAACAAAGACTACCGGCGAGGTATATTTATATAAGCAGGCATCTAGTGATCATCACATGTTTTTTTATTTGAAGATATATTAACGAATCGATCTTTTTTCTTTCAGCCCTCCGGATCGAGCAAATCTGCTTCTACAGACAGCAGGACAAAGCGCGGCCCGAGCAAAAAGTTGAAGGAGGGTGTAAAGTACAACATCAATTCCATCAAAGCTAGTGGCGAACCCCTCACGCCTAAGAACATTGCGAGCAAGTTCGTTCGTCAGTGCGGAGTTCTTGTGAAGGACCAACTCCTGATCTCCATTCAAGAATGGAAAGAGCCAAAAACTAAACGCCCAGATGTTACTTGGGTCGACGGCAGAGCAAAACAAAAGCTTTGGGAATCTCTGATGGAACATTTCACCCTACCAGATTATTTCACTGATGCAGATGTGCAGAAAGTCAAGGACGCTGCTCTTAAGAAGATGGCAATTGCATTCAACACCCACAAGAAAACTGTATGGGCCAACTACCTTGCTGCAGAAAGGAAGACTCCAGAATTCAAGGGAACACTGGAGAAGCAAAGAGAACACTGGCCCGCTTTCGTGAAATTCAAGGAATCAGAATTATCTAAGGAACGGTCGAGAAAAAACAAGGCCAATGCCGCAAAAAAGACACAGTTCCATAGGCTGGGTCCAGGTGGCTACGCGGTGGCAATGCCTAAGTGGGATAAGTCTGAGCAAGAGGTGGAGGATGCAGGGGTCACTCCGGTTACTAGGAGCTGGCCCCCAGGTGCAGAAATTGGTTCTATGCGCATGGGGGGGGGGGCGTTGGACCCGAAGACAGGCCTGGTTTCGAAGAAGGCAAGTCTAAACGGAGCAGAACAAAAGTTACTTGACGCAATAGAAGATGCTCAAAAGGGAGTGTTCACGCCCAACAGAGAGAACGACGAGCTTACGCGCGCCCTGGGAAATCCTGAACACCCGGGAAGAACACGAGGCAAGGGCGTTATTCCCTGGTATGAGGGCTTTTCGGAATGGAACGACGACTACAGGACCCGTGCAAGAAAGAAGATGGAGGAGGAGAAGAAGAGGAAGCTGGAGGAGGAGCAGAGGAAGCAGGACGCGGAACGCCTTCAAGGCCTAGAAGCAAGGCACGCGGACTTGGCACTCAAATTCCAGCAGCAACAGCAGCAGATCGACTCACTTAGCCAGGAATGGGGGTCTCAGCAGCGGCAACAGCAAGCGGATGATCATCCAGCATTGGATAGCACCGTCCCATCCATGCCGAGAAGCAGCGTTGGTTCCGCCCCGGGCGACGCACTGCTGGATACATACCCTGTGGATGACATCATAGAGAACACTAACTGTGAGCTACACTTCAAAATGAAGAACGTATGCATGAAGGTGGCGAACGCCGTTGCTTTTACAATTACCCCCGAAGCAACCTTCCATTGCGCCCCGATTCCAGCGGGCTATGCTCGTGTCTTGGTTGATGAGGTGGTGGGCCCATATTCGGGGCTAGAGCTTGACATTCCTGGAGGTGACGACGAGCAAACACTGGGAGAGGCCATACATCGTTTCATCCTATGGAAAAAGGATTGCATCATCTTTCGAAGTCCACCGACACCGCGTCTGCCGACTCCTCCTCGAAGTCCGCCACCGTGTCAGCAGACTCCCGCTCCTCCAAGTCCACGAACGCGTGAGCAGACTCCTGCTTCAAGTCCGGCACAGCGTCAGGCCACTCCTCCTGTTTCAAGTCTGACACCGTGTCAGGCCACACCTCCTGCTTCAAGTCCGGCACAACGTCAGGCCACACCTCCTGCTTCAAGTCTGACACCATGTCAGTCCACACCTCCTGCTTCAAGTCCGGCACAGCGTCAGGCCACTCCTCCTGCTCCAACTAAGCCACGTCAGCCGTCTGTGCCGCCTAAGCAATCGCAGAAGAGACACGCCGCAGCTATGGTGCGTAGCGGTACGAGTCGAGGTAGTACAGAAAGTACAGGCGGAGACAAACGATATAAATATGGTCCAAGCAGCCTCGCTCCTCTTCCTCAGAGGCCTTACGACATGACCGAGGAGCAAAACGATGCAATAGTGCGGGCCGAAGTGGACGCTCATTTTCGACCGAAACCGGCAACACCGCCGAGGGAGAAAGTGCCTGAGGAAAAGATTGACCACTTCATTCGTATGGCTAGACCACCAGCTCCCAAGCCTGTTGACTCAGACCATGAGCGCCAAATCAGGAAGGCACATCGAGCACGACTACAGAAAGAAGCGAGCTCGAGCTCGAGCCAACAAGCAGCTGTCAAAAAATGCGGGAAAACCGTTCCCCAGCTGGGAGAACA
>NC_057814.1:20849592-20873153 GCF_018294505.1 Triticum aestivum | reverse complement strand
AACACATGAGAGTACGCGCGCCCAATATTATTGTGGGCAAACCATTTACGTTCCCGAGCTGGGCGATGTGGTAATAACCGAGGAGCATATAATGCAGGCTGAAATGCTCAAGATCACTGTTGGACAACTCCTCGAGATCGAGCCCATGTCTCCGCTTAGAGAGGAGGAAATAAAACGGAAATATGTCCGGGGCCAACTTTGGTCGAGCCCAAGGAGGTCAAGAACCTCCCAACGAGAATGTATGAATTGCATGATTGGTACATGAAAATTACCAAGATTTCCAATCGAGAGTCCCTCATGGTGCAAGTCGAGGAAGATCATTACTTCCATAAGAAAGCTCTGGCCGTTGAGTATTCAGAACTATTTCAGTTATTCAATCAAGATGCACTCGACAAATCTATCGTCAGTTGCTATTGTCTGTAAGTGATTTCTTTCTGTAAGTTAAGTCTCAAGCTATTTCTAGTGCTCATTGATTGATCATTAATTACCTGTAATTATATATCCTCACTATATATTCTTTTCTGTGGTATTATGCAGGATGAAGATGTATGAAATGAAAAAAGCTGGACGCTATGGCATTTGGTTCATTGACCCAAATACCGTTAATGAATACACATGGAAATTGGAATGGTGTAGACAAGATGTAGAGAAATGCATGCTAGAGTTCTTGAAGCGCCTCAATAGCAATGAAGATATACTACTTCCTTACAACTTCGAGTGAGTCACACTGTCTTTGTACTACAAATTCCGTTTTTGCTTACTAGTTAGATGTTAATAAGTGTATAGGGTTTAGAGTTATAGTTGATTAGTGTTATGCACATGCCCGCTTAATTTATACATGCAAACGTATGCGCATGCAGCTTCCACTGGATCTTGTTAGACATTAAAGTTGACGAAGGAAAAGTTGAAGTACTGGACTCACTACTTGAAAAAAATAGTGACT
Organism: Triticum aestivum; assembly: GCF_018294505.1. Lineage (NCBI taxonomy): Eukaryota > Viridiplantae > Streptophyta > Magnoliopsida > Poales > Poaceae > Triticum > Triticum aestivum. Next base: position 20,872,210 of record NC_057814.1, on the reverse strand, counting down.
ACAACATCGTGAAGGGGATAGTCGACAGGTTATTTCAATCATTATTAACTATATCTCGGCCTATTTAGTTCGTCATTTCCTGATATGAACTATTTTTAATAACTTCTTTATTAATTTTCTTTGCCGGCGGGTAGGGCTTGGGCAAAGTACATCAAGGTGACTCCAGGAAAATGGCGACAAAAGCTAAGTTGGTATCGACCCAATGTAAGTAATTAAGTAGTACTAGCTAGCTAGCTACCATCTCTTTAATTCTTGTTTCAATACCATTAATTAATTAACATGCTTGATTAATTATTATCTGATTAAATTCTATTGTCGTAAAGGCCCTGAAGCAGGCGCCGGGGACTGAAGTATGTGCATACTACGTTTGCGAGAACATTCGCATGATGGCGTCCGAAAGGAGCAGATCTGATAGACAGGACTGGGTACGTTTGCCAGAACACTATTCATAAATCTTACATGATTGTCGATATCTAGTCACACAACTAATACACAATCATATCGATCTCCTTCTTAACAGTTCAAAGAGGTGCGGGACAAGCTCCTATCAGAGGAGCGCATACGAGCACTTCAAGAGGAAATAGCGGGATTTTTGCTCGACCAGGTCATAGATCCCAAAGGAGAATACTATTACCCGCTACCGCCCCCATGAACCACTTGTCATCATGCTCCGAAGGCACCAAGGCAACATGTAGGAGAAATTGTATATATATACATGTGTATGTGTGAATAATTAATGGTGGTTGTGAGACATTCGCTTATATATATATATGATCGGTTCTACGAGAAAATCTATTTATATATATGCATAACGTGTACAATATGTAGTATCGTAAAATACCAGCAAACAAAAAAGAATTAAATTGAAAACACAAAATTAATGGAAAAATAAAAATTAAAACCAAAGCCCCCCCAAACATTTAGTACCGGTTGGTGCTACCAACCGGTACTAATGGTCTACCAGCACCCGGGCCTGGCTCGTGCCACGTGGTGGCACTTTAGCGCCGGTTCGTGCCGAACCGGTACTAAAGGGGGGGCCTTTAGTCTCCACTCCATAGTGCCGGTTGCAGAACCGGCACTAAAGGCCCTTACGAACCGGTGATAAAGGCATGTTATGCACTAGTGGGACCCTGAGTTCATATATAAGTAGGAGATTATATTGTAAGAGATAATTATATTGTATATATGTAGCCACTACCGTCGGATAGATATACGAGAACTTGTTGTTCGACCAATCTCTCGGAGAAGGAGAGGTTGTCGATATCACTTCTCTCTGTATGCATATGTTCATGACGATCTTCTGTTTCCTTCATTTGCTTACTAGCTAGCGTGTCGAGTCCTCTCTATACATATAATACGTAGCGTACGGAGATAAGAGAGGACACTTCTCTCTATTAATTAGCTAGCTAACACAATATATGAAACACCTAAATTAACCCCCAAAACACCTAAACCACCCCCTTTAAAAAAAACAAAAACCTCAGCTCCTGCCAGCTGCTGACGCGTGGACGCCTATTGGTCCCGGTTGGTGCCACCAACCGGGACCAAAGGGCCTACTGCCTGGGCTCGCCACACCGGCCACGTGAAGGCCCATCTGTCCCAGTTCATGTAAGAATCGGGACTAAAGGCCTAGAGCATTAGTAACGACACTTTAGTCCCGGTTCAACAACCGGGACAAATGGCCCTTACGAATCGGGACAAATGGCCCTTTTTCTAATAGTGAAGCACCACCACTAACACACACAATCAGCTGTTTTCCGATTCGCAAAGACATGAACATGGCACATGAGGGCCACCCACCATGAGACAATAGTGGAACAAAACCATCTAATTGAACACGGGATGGATTATGATATTAGTGGGTAAATGAAGGGCCATGCAACTCTCTGCATGGATATGGTAGTTTTGTCAGTGTCTTCCTTACCCACAAACTTGTCACTCCTAATCTCAAGTGCAGGGGAAGGTGCAGAGGAAACTTACCCACAAACTTACCACCTCCACTAGGTTTTCCAGCAGCCAAAACATTTGTAAATTTAGTTCCAAAATTCTTTGGATTCAGGATCTTCTTCTGCATCTTCAGTCCCCTTAGAGAGATGAAGCCTCTCCTGACTGCCCAAGCAGTCCAAATTTTTATCTTTATTGCACTTTGTGTGCAGTGATATGATCCCTCTAAGCTTGTGTCAAAGAGGGGAAATTGGCAGTACACAACATAACCGCCTCATACTATGGCATAACCACAGTCACCTGACAAAATAACTGCAGGAAAATCATCACTGGCTTCCTCTTTATTGCACTTTCCATCACCACCAGCATCATCATCCTCAAGTTTTTGTTTCTTATGAAGCCTATATTCCTCTAAGAAAAAGGATTATTTGCCACACTTTACTTCTAACTTCGATCATTTGCCCCTCCCCCGAGATTGTCGGGTGGGGCCGGGCCCACTAGGCATTGACAATCCTAGGGAAAATCATCAAACCCCATGTAAAGTGGAGCAAATGATCCAATTCCCGCATTCTAGATAAGGATTGTCTAGTGGTGCACAATGTTTTTATCTAATGATCTTTTCGACATGTCTGCCATGGTGGGTTTGAAGAAGGATGTGCTCGGGGTTATGCACCTGTTGCAGGAATTTCTCTACTCTTATAGAAAACAGAGTTGGTGATGATGGTGTGCTTGCCATCCTGCAATATAGGCTGTCCGATTTATGTCTGACGGATAGGAAGAAAACTATGACAATTTTGCAAATAGATATCCACACCCCTCTCCACATTTGCAAATAAGGCCTTCCCTCGTTCATCCTTTTCTCCCACAAAGTAAACTATTCATACAAATGCATTTTGATGTTTCGTGCAACGCATGGGCATCTTGCTAGTACTTTCTTTAAGATTATAAGAGGGAGGCTAACTTTGTGGCTCATGAAGTTGCTAAATTCTATTTCAATAGTAGAGTGGATGTCCGTTAGTGCGTGGAGCTCCGCTAGGTGTGGCGTGGTGGGTTGCAAATGATTGTATGACGATTTCTTGATCAATATATAGTCTGCTTTCAAAAAAAAAATAGGTTCCACATTTTATAAAAAATATTCAAGACGTGCCACATAAGATGCTTATGGGTATCACGAAGCCCGAAGACCCATCTGTTGTGCTGCACGCTTGTTTGAATCATCGATTAGCAAACCCGAAGCCCCATCTGGTTAAATTTGTCATCTTGCTCTAGAGTTGCAGTTGTTTATGAGGTACGGTAATACTCCCTCCGTCCCACAATATAAGAACGTTTTCGATACTAGTGTAGTGTTAAAAACGTTCTTATATTTTGGGACAGAGGGAGCACTATATTTGATTCGTTCTGACCAACTAAGGTTTAGTAGCACTTGGGGCTGGATGCATGGGAGGATACAGTTTAATTATTAACACACACATACACACACACCTCTCTCTCTCATAATATTTTGTCACACACACACACACATAAATAACTCATGTTTGTTTGAAGAGAGTAGAGACCTCGGATGCCCTTGGTAGAGACACAGATGAATGAGCCATTGCATTGGGTCGATCTGATTTTGGGAAACGAGTAGTCGGCAATAGAAAAGCTGCAACTAGCCGGCGTCATTTCCGGTCGAGGCCAATGAGTTTGAAAAGCTGTCGGCTTGATCCATGTCGCTCACGTGTACCTGCTCGAGACAATGAAAAGCCTCCATATTTTTTTTCTACGCCTTGCAACTTGCAAGGTGCCTCACTCAGCTGAAATAGCATTACGTTTGCACTGCACCGTAACCATTCATAGTTTTGCAAGCGGGAGTTTGTCCTTCGGTCTCACCTCCTGCAGGTTAGTGCGGATTCATCCACTACCAAATCTAGATTTGGTAATTTTGCTAATTCTGCCAGTCAGTTTTGGAGAGTGTTGTTTGGGTTCCTTCCTTTTGGCTAATGGGTGGAGAAGATGCATGTATATCTTTTTTCAGACTGTTCTGGTCTTTCTTGCCATCTGTTTATCATTGCTACCATCACAAAATATATACTCTGGTTACCTGTAATATATACAGTAATTTTTTTTGAACTATCATACTTACCTATCCAGGTTGAGGAGCACACAGCTTCGATCTAGTACTCCGTCTCCAAGTAGCTATCTTGATCCGAGATGGATCCTGAGCAATGCAGAGAACTTCTTGCCCTGGAGATGGCACTGTCTGATGAAAGCGTGGATCCAGCCCCCCTGCCTCTGTGGCTTTTGAAGGTCATCACAAAGAATTTCTCTGAAGGTAAACAAATCGGCAGCGGAGGGTTCGGAGCAGTTTACAGGGTAATTAATGTGATTAGTAATTCATGTGCTGACATTCAATGTCTTAGCCATTTGGCCATGAGGTTGCACACGTAACCAAAGGTTGACAACTTAAGCTCTGAAATGCAGGGAGAGCTTTGGAATGGCACGGTCGCAGTAAAGAAGCTTTTCGATGCGATTGTCATTGATGAGAAGAATTTCCAAAGTGAGGTTGATTCTCTCTTAAGGGTCAGGCACAAAAACACAGTACGGTTTCTAGGATACTGTTCCGACACTCAACAAGTACCGGACAAATTCAACGGAGCATCTGTCTGGGCAGAACGACGGCAGAGATTGCTCTGCTTTGAGTTCCTACCAAAAGGGAGCCTTGCCGACTATATTACAGGTAGAATAAGATGCATTCTCTTATTTATAATCTTCTGAGCGCTATTTTCTTTTTAGCTCTATTCATATGCCACCAGCAAATATGCAGAAAAATAAATAAAATTGGTACTCTTCTTTTTGTCATTATACGAACGAGAATATATTTTTCAGGTAGGAAGCCAGTAGTTGGCAAGTCCATATTTCTTCGGATGCATAAATTTTGACATATATACGTCATCCTCAAAAAAGTAGTTGCTTTGCTACCACTTTTTTTTGGTAGTTTTCCGCTGCTATTTGGTTAAAGCATGAATGCTTGGAAGCCAGACTTCCATGGTATTGCCTACATATGTTTAGAGTTTTTCTTTTGGACTTCTTCCCCAAATAAGTATAAGAGGAATCTTTCGCAAAAAAAATGTAAGTATAAGACGAATAACATGCCTTTGGTGTATGCTCTGAACAGATGCATCTTCTGAACGTCAGTGGAAAACACGATATCAGATTATCAAGGGCATTTGTGAAGGTGTATATTATCTCCATCGGGAGCGTATTGTTCACATGGATCTAAAGCCTCAGAATATTCTCCTAGATGGCAATATGATGCCCAAAATTGCGGACTTTGGCCTATCAAGGCGCTTTAGTGCAGCCCAAAGCAGTGACATGACCAAAAACATAGTTGGATCGTGGTAGGCAAGCTATTTTTTTTTCCTACAAGTCAAGTCCATTGTTTTTGTCTGGTACCAACCATATTTGTTGCATTGTACCATTTGTTGGTTAGCACATGAAACTACATCAATCGTTATGCAGGGGATATTCGGCACCAGAATTCAAAGAAAAAGGAGAGATAACATTCAAAACAGACATATATAGTCTAGGTGTCATACTCATAGAGATGTTGACGGGGTGTAACGGGAGCACCAAAATTGAGGAGGTAATAATCATTTCCGCTTATTCCCATAGAGTTTACATGTGGAACTGATTATATTATGCTTGAAGTTTTCAAAAGAGATAAAATAATATGAAAAGCATAATAAGTGCAAAACACATAATTTTTTATAAAACAAAATAAAATGCAAGCGTGTAGGTGACTATGATTAATATATGTGAAAAACAAGTTGGGAACGTCGTGTTTGTAGCAATTGATCTTTTGCTAATGTAATAACGCTTGAAATTAGGATAGATGAAAAGATACAATCTGTAGTGAAACTGGCTTTGTGCTAGGTATCTCGAGTGTACTTTCAAGATCTTCATCTAGTATATATACATATGTGGTTTAACCAACTACAGTTTTATATTTCCTATTGTAAAGTGCTTCACCTGGCTAATTTAGTACACTCTAACTCTATATTTTTTTTTTCAAATTTGTAGATAATTGAAAGTTGGACGAGCGCGCCTGATACAACAGAGAGCCATATATCACTCGAACAAGTAAAAATATGTGCTGAGATAGGGATACAATGCATGGACCATGATCCAAAGCATAGGCCAACAATATGCGATATCATCCCCAGGCTCTTTGATGAAGCGGAAATTTCAAACTGGTCCGCTAGAGGTGCCGTAAGCACTTCATCGATAGCACAAGTATGGTCACTCAGACGAACTTCATTTTGATACTTGCGGATTAGGTGCAGTTTATGTTTTGTTAGTGTTTTCGCCTTAAAGAATTTGGCATGACCCTGCCTTTTGCTGAAAAATCGAAACATATATAGCATTCTAGTATCATCAGTAATTTTTTTTGGACTCTGATAAGTGCCACACGTGTGGCACTCCGCCCTGACGTTTTTTGATGGCAAGTTTAGTTACCCAAGAATGGCAACTTTCTGTTTGGATGGCAAGTTTCAATTTTTTTGGTTTTTTTTCATATGGCAATTTTAGTTGTAAGAAAACGCCGGGGTGGTGTTACTTCATGCCACAAGTGTGACACTTACCATTTGGGTTTCCTTTTTTGCTTTTGGCGAACGGTAAGTGCATGCATGATATGTGGTGCCAACCTTCTCTTAATACTGCCAAGCAAGACTTTTGCTCAGTGAATAAAATTATAGATTACTGCCAACCTTCTCTACTACTATGCGTGCCTTATCTATACTTAGTCCTATATTGATTTCTATAATCTTCATTTCCTTTTTTTTTTGTTACAGAAAAGGTCTCTCATCGACAAGTTGAAGTATGAGTTGAAGTTGATGAATTTGTATGGAGGACAACTCCTACCGAAGCGAGTTAGTGCACTAAACGGAGTCGGAGAGACAAGCACTGAGGTTGGTTACCACCATGCATGGGTACCAATATTACATTTACAATAATAGTAATAGTAATAATAATATGGTAAATTATTTTGAAGTATTCTCTTGTGGTAGTGTCTGTGTCGACACACTTAATTGACCCATGTATAAATTAGTGAATATCAATATCATAACTGGAGATATAAGTGCCATATTCTTTCTTAAAAGCTTATCCCGATCTCACCCATATTTGTGTATGTTGTTTGCAGATAATGAGCCTTGGGTTTACGGATAGTGAGCTTCTGGATCTCGACCCTCTCGAGCTACGATTTCCTTTCGAGGCCAACAAGCGAACCAGTCGCACATTAAGTGTAATCAACAAGGCAGACCGACATGTCCTTTTTTGGGTTACACCGGATCTCACGGATATGTATTGTTGTGAAGAGCACGTGTGTGCACATGGGCCTGTGACGCCAATGTCAACTTGCGGTGTTAGCATCACACTTATGGAACAACAACAAAGACCACTAAAAACGGACAGTCTGATCTATATACTAATGGTCACATCTGAGAACGAGTCCAGACTCAAAGATTTTATGAAAAATAAGACTAACTTGGAAGATGATTTTCCGCAGTTATTTGATAAGCTAGGTTGCCAGCTGCATGTGGCCATGGCGACAGCTGTAGTCTGCCCCCAAAGTGAAACGGCAATAACCCCCAAGGTGAGTTGGATTGCTTGCTCAAGGGCATTTCTACCCCTATCCAGCCATAAGGTAGGATACTTTCGGTTTCCCTCCTTTACGGCGCACCTAGACCGAATAGTGGAGTAAAAATTACAACCCCGTCGCGGCCAAGTAAAAGTGGTGATTTTGGATCAAACATTGTGTTCAAAGTGATGTCTTTTGGGTGAACTATGCATGTTTTTATTTGAAATTCGTGATGATGAAACTATATGTTATGACGGTTATGTTAATGCATGTTTTAATTTCAATGTTTTCATGATATATATTGTGAAGTGTTTGAAGTTCATGCGGCTAGAACACAAAATCTATACATTTTGTTTGTACTCCACTCATTTTTAAGGGATCGGCTAGGTGCGGCCACCTATAAAGGAGTATATTTTTACTGCTCTAACTTTACTCCGCCGGATCCTCCCTTAACTTTTAGGGGATCGGTTAGAAATGCCCTAACCCACCAAATTAAGCTCAAGCCACATCATATCTTAGTTCATTGTAACAGTTCGTGTTGGACATTTCGCTAACCTAAGTCATTGTTGCTTGGTGGAAATCAGATAATATTTGGCAAGGAACTTCGGGATTTGACGACGATGGATGTACATCCTACAGAACCATGGTAGATTCTTTTGATTGTTTGTCTTTCACGTCGGCACCAATTTTCCTTAGCATGCATGATGTACATTTTCCATGCTTCAATTCGCCTTGTGTACGTACTACAGGGTTCTGGTAGTAGAGGACCAAAGGGAAGTTTCCATTTGGAACTACCTGACACAGGTAACTGATAAGACCTTAATTTGGTCATACCGAACTGGCTAAGCTAGCTGTATTTTTCTTTTCAATGGTCCAAGACGAGATCTATAGCTAATCAAGTCTCTATATATTAATGAATCAACAGGCAGTAGTGATGTCGTTTAACAGCCATGAAAAACAAGGTTGGGTTATGAAGATGCTAGATCGCTATGACAGTGTTTATGCGGCAAAGTTTATCCCTCGAAAGCAATGGTTTGTAACTGGGGGAGACTCTGGGTACCTCAGTGTGTACTCGTATGTTACAATGACAGAGATAAAGAAATTTCAAGCTTACTTTTTCTCTCATATCAACTGTTTGGCGGTTCACCCAACGTATCCACTGCTGATAACACTGTCCTATGATTGTGATCAAGCCATCAGGCTTTGGGACTGGGAAAAGGGCTGGCAATGTTCCCAGAGAATTAGCAAGGACTGGGCACCTGGATTTGACACTCAGTTCAAGTTTAACCCCAAAGACACAAGAACATTTGCTGGTGTTACTGGTCCTCATGGAAGAACTTGCCACGTAAATTACTTGTTTATTTTCCTCTTTCAATACATCATTTCACTTGTGGTACCGTAATGCATGCCGTCCTTGCCTTAGGGTTGAATTTAATTTATCTTTATAATTAATTGAACTTACTTCCTAGGTCTGGTCTTTTTTTTTTTGCGGGAACAGGTCTGGTCAATTCATTCTTCCAAGCCTCTCATCACAATAAGCCCCCCCAACTGTGACAGGGCTGTGTGTGACTATCTCTGCACTGATAGTCACCAACAATATCTAATTACCTCTGCTCAGGACGGTGGTTTAAGTGTATGTCATCAATCTCCACTCAAAAACATGCATGCCTGATTGTTGTTTTTCAGTTTTAATTATTAAACTTTTTTTTAACGTACGTGTTCAATCAGGTATGGGATTTGCAGACAGAGACGTGCGTTCATACACTTGTTTTGCATGGCAAGTTTATTGGCCATGTCGCTTGCCACCCGGCACTTCCACTAATAGTTGCAGGTTCACGGGACGGGGATCACTTGACTGTTTGCTTCTGGAACTCTACTAACTACAGGTAATACTAATACTTATAGTATATTGCATATCTCTCAAAACAGGATTTCGCCCTGTTTTATATATAAAACAAGAACTGCAGAAGAACATGACCAAACGATAGAAGGTGATGAGGTCGTCCTCTTATAAAGCCGATCCCAGGATACGACTACCCAAACAACAACAACACACAGAAGAAGATCTAAACACATCGCCACGCAACGATCTAGTACACCTAAACTCCACGACAACGCCCTCAAGAGGGAGAACGGCACAGAGCGTCGCCATTGCCGAGTCCACAATGGACAAAGGTCTTCACCCGGAGTCCTGGCATGGAGAGAAGAACCACGACGATGTCTTTAGGAAGAACACGACACCCACAGGCGCCGCCGTCGGCGCCAAGACATAGAGCTTTCGCTGGGCAACTCACCCGTGCCACCACGAGGCCGCCAGGATGAACGCGACAGGGTCAGATCCCCAGATTCGGATCAGGGCGTCGCCCCTGTGATGATAGATAGCATGCCAGAGCCACCCACCGCTACACCTCCTGTCGCCCACACAACTAGGAAAGAGAGTCATCACTGCCGCAATGGTGCCTGCCGACGAACAAACCATGCAAACCTCCATCTGGGGCCGCCGTTCCGGCATCCCTGTCGCGAGACACCGTCCACCGCTCACTTTACATCACACTCAGTCACGGTAGGAAGAACAGAGGCACACCCTCTATTCCTAGCCCGACATCAGCCACCGAGTCTGCATCTCTAGCCAAACCAGGTGGTTGGGGAGGGGGGCACGACTTCATGACTGCCGACGGCCATCGTAGAGCAAGCCCTGACCCAAGCTAGCATGCACGACGCCATGTTCGTGGCCACCGGCGCCGATCTGCTCACGAGCACAACGGTATCACGACCAACACCCACGAGGAGAGCAGGAGCACCACCTGCAAGCACATCCCGGACCGAACGCCACCTCGCCTACCTAGAGCGAAAGCTCCGATCTGCCTCGGGCCCAGATCCGGTCCGCCCGAGCACAAACCCTGCGTTGTAGCCCTCTCGACAAGCACAAGTCGTATGCCGCCAGCTCGAACCTAGGAGAAGGAAGTATTCACTGTCACACGCACCCTGCCGCCAAGCCTCAGACACCGCGCCGCTCCGACACCAGCACCCCGTGCACCCCCGAGCCCCCACTGGCACACTAACCCAAAGCCACGAAGGATCCCAGCCATGGCTAGCTCACGCAGCCAGTCACCGGAGGGGAGCCCCAGCCAGGGCCGGCAATCACCGACGGCCAGATCTGGTCGAACCAGATCGAGCCACCCGGCCTCCATGGACGCGCCCGACCGACCATCCACACGCCAGCAGAGGCCACTGCGGGAGAGCGTCACACACTTAATCCCGCCGTTGATGTCCTAGGCCGCGCTACCGCACCTCGCCGCCAGCGCGACGACAACTGGAAGGAACCGCCCTCATCGATTCTGACCGATCCGAGGGGAGAGAAGTTCCTGCCGCTGCCGATGTCGAGCGGGCTTTGCCCAGCGGCGCGTCCCGCCGGTGGCGAGGTGGGAAGAGAGGCCTAGGCCCGGCGGCGCTATCCCACGGCCGCCCTCTGGAGCGACACGGGAGGGGCTGGTCGGGCTTCGTTTCTATCTATTTCATATACTATTGTATAGCACTCACATTATGTATCCAACTTCCCAAAAAAGTGTGCCGATTTCTTAGGTGAGTCTAAATATATGTATGTGTGGGGCCAACAATACACTGTTTTAATTAATACTACCTGATTTACTGTGTTCTTGCAAATGGCATAAACAAATATCTGAATTATTACCTCACTCACTTTATATTGCTTGAGAATATTTTTCTCTTCCTTTGGAGTACAAGCTAATAATCCCCTAGGTAGAAAGGGGCAAGAATTATGATGTTCAACGATGCACATGGAAGGGGCTCGGCACTCGCATAAACAAATGTCTTTGTAAGAGCATCTCCGACGCTGACCCTCAAACCTCCCGCAACCGTCCGGACCATGTTGTCCGAACCATGGAAGCCATCCAACGTGGTTATGTATTGGTTCGTCGCGCGGTCCGGACGCAATTTATCCCGCAAAACAGAGACAAACCGGGGGGAGGGGGTATTTGCGGGAGTCCGGACACGGCCCACGCCCGCTTCTGATCGCCCTGGTCCACCGAAAACCCTCACCCGCCCCTCCCGCGCTTTCCTTCTGATGCACGCGCCGCTTACCGCGCTGCATTCATGCCGGCCAGAGCATGCGAGATACCGTCATTGATGTCGCAATGTGACCGAAGGGAGGAAGGGCGGCGCTGGTCGATGCGATCTCTCGGCAGCCGCCGCTTCAATGCAGACGCAGGTTGGATATGACGAACCAACTCCGGCCGTTGCGCCGCATTGAAGCTGATGACCGGCCCTTCGCATGGCCTAGCTGCGGCTATATAAGCCGCGCTCCGGTGCCGTCCACACCGCATCCTCCTATTCCTCTCCCTCTCCCCTCCCATCTCCCTCCACATCTCCGACGATGGGCAAGTCCTGGGCGTCGGTGCCGGCAGGCGGTTCCAGTGCATAATCCAGTGGATCGTGGCGACGCCGCCCTCAAACTCTATGGTTATCGCCATCATCGGCGGGCGGCTCCTCGATGAAGGCGGAGATCGTCATCTACTTCAGTGACAAGGAGGACCAGCAGCCACCGCCACAACAGTCCACGCTGGCAGTGCCGAGCTAGGTCTATGACGCCACCGACACGGAGTTCGAGGAGCCGATGGAGCTAATGCTCTGTTGCTCCGTTGTCCACACCAACGGCCCGGAAGCCGCGTCGTTTAAATCGGTTGACGCGTGAAGGAGGAGCGGCTCTCGCTGCCGCCCTGACGCGTCGTCAAGGAGGAGCAGCTCTCACCCTGACGCGTCATCAAGGAGGAGCGCCGCGCGCCGCCGCCCCTGCCAAAGGCGCGCGGTCGCATTATCCATGATGGCACGGGATTACGCCGACCAGAGCGGTGCCGGCGGGACATGTGCAACGCCCCGCGCTGATCTAAGTTCACGGACTCAGACGCCCCCCCTCCCCCCCGCGATACATCCTGACGGACCCGGACCTGGCGTACGTACGCCTGGGCCCTGGATCGCTCCGTCACGACGTCGGAGACGGCCAAGCGCAGTCTCTACCGCCTCGACGGGGAGATGGCTAGGTACAGCGAAGAATGCTCCCTCGCTGAGGTCGACGCCTCCTCCAATGATCGCCGCCCTCTCCCCCAGCCCAGATGGCCAGGGGCGCACTGCGCACGGCGCAAGAGGAAGCGGAGATGATCATCTGCGAGCGTGAGGCAGACGTCGGAAAGCCCTGCCGGCACCTTTTTGCCGCCGATGATGGAGGAGGAGCCACCGGCCGGCCCGACGTGGCCTACAAGGTCACCATCAAATATATGGTAGTCTAGGGTTCTGTTTTAAGGTTTTTAGTTCACCAAACGAAATATGGTCTGATTTGATGTACAAATTACCCTAGTTTCAATCAGTGGCGGAGCCAGCTCAAATTCAGAGCCTGGGCAAGATATACGTGATGCAAGTTAATTAGATTTTGCACAAACAAACTGTTAAGTAAACCATTTGTTTACTACTAGAGCTCCATGCACATGCACCATGGGAGCCCGGGCAGCAGCCCCGGCTCGCCGGGTGCTGTCTATGCCAATGGTTTCAACAAAATCCACCGTGTTTATATTAAGATTTGCCCGGTTTGATTCAGTTTCGTTTGGTTGGTTTGAGTTGTTAAAATATATGCGGCTACATTTGGATGTGGCATTTCGTATCTGTGTCCGTGGACTGATTCCCTGTCCGTAAACGGATGCGGAGGGAATTTTGCGGGCTGCCGTTGAAGATGCCCTAATGCTCCATGCATGCAAGTCGGGCCGGTACAGATGGATATTGCTCAAACAACATCACGTACCATATTTTTCTCAAATGCCAAAAGTTAGTGTCAACATATGAATACAGATAGTCCCTTCCTTCCAAAGCGGACTAGAACGATAGTCCCGGAATCACATGCGACGCACCTGGCGGGAGCTTGAACCCTATGCTACCCAGCTGCGAGGTGACGGCGTTGGACAATGGCGAATCTCCGTCTTTCTCCAGCCATGCACCTTGACCTCGCTGCTGCTCTTGCTGCTCCTGTCTAGGCAATTCGATGCAGAGGAGACCACAACACAGGACAGGACCACGACGCGCAGGACCAGCACTACCCGAGGACAAGTTCAAGATGATGCCGCTGCGGCTCGATCCCTCCCGCCCGACGACCCCACTCCTCAGTGCACTGTGCACCGCGACGACCCTCGTCACCACCTCTGCACATCACGCACTCGTCGCTAGGAGCGCGGACAACACACGTCATTTGCTCAACAAAATGCCTAAGAGCATCTACGGCCACATATGACAAATATGACCCCACAAACGCCTGCGGACGCTTCCGGGCACGTCCGTGGGCAGTGATCGGGCACCCCTCAAATTTCATTTAATCATTACAATCGGACATCTTATACTAGATTCTCATATCCATACAAGGACATGCAAACTAAAGAAAACCTACGTACTACGTCAATCCGGTGTCAGTATGGCGTAGTAAGTGATATTACTCCGAACCATGATGGAGTGTCGGAGCGTGGGCGTAGCGTTTGACCGTGGGCAGAGCGCCGAAGCGGGAAAGGGAGGAGGTGGATGGGTTCGGACTGGCGGCACGGAGAGGGTGGAGGGGGATGGGTTATGGTTGCGGGACGCCGGCCGGCTTAAATAGCCGGATTTGGTCTTGGGCGGCAAGCCGAAATGGCGCCACGCGGCGTTCACACCGCGGCGAGCGGACGCGACGTCCGTTGGACCGCCGGGTTTCAGGGCGTTTCCGCGTGGGACCCCGCCGTCTGATCGACGTGGTGGACGTGCCCCGGCGCGCCCCCATTTCCACCCCATATCTGGGTTGGATATGGGGGGTGCCGGTCAGCCCGGGCGTTTGAAGCCCGTTTGAAGCGTCCGCCTGGGTAAAAAACGTGACCGGTTAGTGACCAAGCGGCCCGCCCGGGCGTATGAGACGTGTTTGAAAGATCCGGCTATAGATGCTCTAACATCAGTGATAAGATGAAAGGAGGGTAATGTTGCGACGTCGACGAAGACGGGTCAAAACTACGCCACCTCAACTCAAAAACCACTTCAAGTGAGCAAAGGAACTAAACTTATCTGGTATGAAATCTTGAGGGGCTAAGATTTGCTGGCCCTTTTTTATATTTTTGAAAGACTTGAGGGACGAAAAACATATACTTTTTTCAATAAATAAACTACTGTAGTGGATAGTTGAGTCAACAACTTCATGTAAACCCAGATTTGGTGGCTTGAGAAGCTGACTCCTGACGATGGTTCATTTTATCTCAACTTTTTATGTTGAATCCTTGGAACGTACAACTAACTGTGGACTTTACACTTACAGGCATCTGAAAACGGTTCGATGCACACATGGTGGCAAGATTGTGGATCTTGCCTTTAGAGGCTCAAGAAGGTATATATAATGCATCTTTTTGGTCACTTTTATACCTTGTCGGCATTACCATTGCTTACGTGCCATGCTAAGATTTGCCAATGCGGGGACACCTGAGTGGATCACATTAAATTTTTCTAATGGTTCAAATTTCCTTTTTATAAAGATATTTTTGGAACCAAAGATTTTGATAGAAAGACGCTCAATTCTTAGTTTCTTACTGCCCATGTAAACTATTAGCAAAAGTACCCGGATTCTAGAAATGCGCAATAATAAAAAAGTCTAAATAAATAACAAATATTTTAGGTGCAACCAAAGCATTATCAGTTAACCATTTCTCAAGCTTTATTGTCTTGTATTACTTGTGGCCCTTTCGAACATCTAATTAAGTCTATATATCGTTCTAGTGAAGTTCTCTTTGAAATGTAGCTATTGAACTCATTGATGTTTTCATAGGAAGTGGGTGAGTTCTTAATTTTACGCACTGTGAAACGAGGCCTATGCATATATACATGTGTATTTTACAAGTGTAAGATTATTAAGCGGTCTTTAGTAAACCAGAGTGAATGGTAAAAGCGTCAGTATTGGCCTCTTTGAAGATCTGTTGTATTTGATTAGTTCTTAGCAGACATTTTCCAACTTGTAGCTCCATCCTTGGGTAAAGTTTTGCTTGAAATGAAGATACTGCACACTATACATGGTCCCGTTATATTAGCGACGGTATCTTAGAAGCCCAGAAATACCAAACGGTTTACACTAAAATACATCCGGTCAAGGATTAAACCATTTCCTTTAGCACTCTACTGTATTGTGTGTTTGTTTTAGTCATTTCAGACTTCTAATTATACCCTTGGGAATATTTCAACCTATAATATCTTTTCTATGTAGGCTTGTCATCGGATATTCTAATGGGTTAGAAGTCCTGGAAATCGATCTGGAAGCATTATCACATCAGCAATAGGGACAGCGAAGTTAGGGGAATTGATCGGGCTGGGTTGAGCTGAGCACCGCTGAACCTCACATCAAATTAATTCAGTAGAAAATTCGTAAATTATCTGTACTGCACTTGGATTTGCGGAGAACAAAAACGGCTTGACATTTCAACTGTACGTAGTTAGTACTAGTACATTGCAGGGCAGATAGTTATTTTGCATACATGCAGGTCATTTGTTGTGCTTTCTTGTGCATAGCGTGTCATGTATCATGACATATCAGGAAGACAGGAACTTTACATGAATCAACACCTTGAAATCCCAAGTGACGTGGTGTAGTGCCTGCCATACGGGATCTGCAATGGGGTTTTGTTAACCGGCCTAGTAACAGGTTGTACATATTGTACCTAAACTCTGCTAAGTGTAACCACTGAGCCCACTTGGGTCGGCAAGATGAGCAAAGCATATTCACTCTCTCTGTTTGACCGTCTCTCTGGGAGTGTCTACCTGAGGGCATTTGCAATTTTGCATTATCCAATCTGAACAGATACTGTCACATTTCGCTGCTTTGGAGTTGAGTATTTTCTGAAAGAGCAGACAAGCAAAGATTTTCACGCGGAGAGTTGGCTCGGCATATGACCTAGGAAAAAGCAATAGATCCAGTCAATTACATTAGCATTCCGGTAGCCATAGGCCATATGTTCAGTGCTTGTGTCAAGATGCAGGGATATCTTTTATTCCCCCAGAACTTGCGACGACTAAAAAAGTTTTGTGCTTCATTTGAGCTTCTAATTCCTCTTTTTTCTAGTGGAAGCTTTTGTTTTCTATCATGCTATATCTTCCCCTCCGTCAACGTAAGGAGGACCTGCTCACTTTCATTGAAGATTTTTTGCCATTGTTTGATTGTTCCACATCACCAAATTTGTTGACATTGACATGGGACTACAGTCGTTCAATTCTGTGTTTTTTTAGCTTGTCCTTTTGTTGCTTTCCATCCGGATGCAAACACACTCAGAAATCTAATGGCCATGTTACCATCATCTTAATCTGCTCCATCCTAATTTTACAGAAATCTGTTGTCAAGATGCTGATGTTAACTACAATTGGCATGTAAACTATTTCAGTGGATCAAGAGCATCAGGTTCATGTGAATGGCTCGTGGCCATTGTGTTACATTGTTCAAAACGCAAATTAATTGAAGTTTCTCTCACAGTTCTGTCCAAAAAGGAAAAAACATCTTCTCTACATACAAGCCCACAGGTGCAAAGACTTATACTAGTGTTAGGCCATAGTTGGCTCCAGTGGGCACTGATATATCGCAAAACTCCAGCTGAGTCCAGCGTCCAATGCAATCTAAACAGCAGCTGATATATTCTTGTCAATAAAAGTCTGCAATTGCGCAATAACAGCAGCACAGGCAGGGCGCAAAGGCAACATAAATCAAGCAAAAATAAGTATGGTGCACTACCACGCATAAACAGTAGACTGGGTAACGTCACAGCATAAACTTGCGGCATCAGAGATCAGGAAGAAACACCGCACACGAAAGACAATGCAGAAACAACAATGCAGTTATTTTACTGCCTGGTGGGAAATTTCACCAAGGAACAGAGTTCATCGAAAGGCGTTTGAGCGAGCGGTAAAGCCCCTCCAAAGTTGCTCACGGAAACTGAAATTCGCAAAACAAAATAGTATACCCTGACTTTAAAGTCACTTTTATTAGGAACTTGAAAACCCTAGAAAAGAAACTTTGGCTCCATGGTGGGAGCAAAACGCTGGTCGAGCTCGCGCCGCCGCCCATTCAGGGGTCCTTCACGATGAAGTTCTGGCGGCTGATGGGGTTCATGATGACCGGCGGCCCGGCGACACGGGGCCAGGCCTGGAACTTGGCGTCCGTGGCCTGAAACCACTCCTTGTCTGTCGCCGTCTTGCAGACGGTGCCTGGATCCGAATGGAACAGGCAGCGTCAGATGCATTCTTCCAAGAGGTTAGGGGCACAGGCATCCTATGGGCATGTTATGCAACAGCATGGTACTCACCTCCGAAGATCTTCTTGTCGGAAACGATGGTGTCGGAGACATATGCAATGCCAAGGGATCCAACCAGCGAACCGATGATGTACTTGCCTGACATTGCTGCTACACAGTGATGAAACAGGATGTAGATCGTCAAATGTAATGGACAGGCATACAGAACTACTCACATGTACGTATCAAAAATTCAAAATGCAAATGCATGGCATGGCAGAAAGCGAGCAGGCCCACTAACACAGTCGGCTGATTTCTGGATCCACATAGACGGCTGTTCTCTCAATTCGCATAGGCATGGTCATGAAAGAACGCAATCCGCCATGAGACGATAGCAGAACAAAATCAATCCGGTCTACACAAGATGGCGCGTCATGGAAGGGAAGGGGGCGTGCATATGGTGTGCACCATGTGCAAGGGTACACATGAACCACCAAGAGATGATTTATGTGCCGTTTTGATCATCCCACAATCACAACTACCACGCATCAGTGACCAGGTTGAAGGGGAACTCAGAAGCTATACATGCACAAGTGCAGAGATCAAGATGAGACGTTTTTATATCAGAAACCGCCACAGATCCACCGGGTAAAAATGCCGGCCCACCCATCCATCCATCCCGTCAGCAACCAACCGAAGGAGATGAATCACGGTAAAAAATCACTGCCCATCCAGAGACCGCGGCCTAAATTCCCCAAAACCAAATTGTCCGATCCTCCCCGACGAGGCGACGGCGATCATCGACGAGCCAAACCCGGCCCCACCAATCACGAACCGCAGAGAACGCGGGCGGATCTGATCGACGCGGAAGTACCATCCATGCGCGTGCTACGGATCCCGCGGTATCCTCGGCGATCCCCGTACCCTAGATAACCATGGGAAATAAAAACGGCGGCAAACCTCGCTCGAACACGCGCGCGCGCGTACACGTCCGCGGTCCGCGGAGGAGGCCCAGGTTCGCACGTACAGAAAGGGAGGGGATGGAGAGGTGTCGGTGGTGAGAGTACCTCGCGATCGGTCGGTGTTCGCCCGCCGCCGCCGCCGCCGCCGGGAGAGGGATGGAGGGAGGAGACGCACGCGCTTGTGGGGGAAGGAGAGAGAGAGAATGGGAGCGAAGGCGAGCGAGAGAGTGCGCGGAGAAATCATAAAGGCTCCGCGACGCCTTGACCGCTTCTCCTCTGGGCTGCGTTTACTCCACGGGCCGGGCCGGGCCAGGCCTCGTTTCGCGTTGCTGACCAAGTGACCCAACTCTCTCTCTCTCTCTCTCTCTCTCCATACATTTAATGTAATGATTCTCTTCTATAAAAAAAACTAATGTAATGATTCTCTAGCGAGCATAAACGAAGGAGGAACGCATGTGAGAGGCGAGGGACCTCGGATCTTCAAGATCTATATCTTCTTCACCATTGTCTAGTGATCATCATAGTTTTATGAGAATAAATTTCCTCTCATTCTTTTGGCGGTGCAATGAGGTTAGAGAATTTTCTGTCCTCGCGGACCCGATTATACAGATATGATGAGTTTATGTTGCTGTGTAAAGCCTTTTTTGTTGGTCTGATTCTTTGTGGAGTTGAAATCTTTCATCGACACCATGGTGAAGATATAGTGATTCGGCGACCTGCACTTCTAAGGTATCATCCCCGACCAAAGTACGTTCATCGATCAAGGCTTCCCATCTCTTTGGATGGGCCACTCAAGGCGCTTTCAAAAACCATTATTGATAATGTTTCCTGCGGGTGAAGGAGTGACAACATCGTTGCTCTAGTCCAATTGCAACCTCTTTACCGAAATCTTTGGAGTATTTCTTCGAGCAGAGATTGACGCGGTGAAGAAGGTGTTTCCAAAAGATTTCATTGTAATTCTTAGTCATAGGACTTACTTTGTATTGTAATTCTTAGTCATAGTACCTATAATTGTTATGATCAATAAAGTTACAGGTGTTTCTAAAAAAATGAGCCTGCACGGGCTTCGCCGGCATGCTCCTTCGGCAGCGGTGAGATAAGGGGGGAGCGGGATAGGAAGGTGGCGGCGAATCCAGCGGGTTTCCACGGTGTCACCGAGGAAAGGCGAACTCGGCGGTGGCAGGGTGACTTTTCTTGCAAAAATGCTAGACTCACACTAGTAAAAAACATGGCTTTGTTTGGGGCCTGGCCAGCCCATTAGTCCCGGTTCAGTCACGAACCGGGACCCATGGGGGGCATACGTCCCGGTTTGTGCGCACATGGGGCCGGCCGGGCCTCGTGGGGCATTGTTCCCGGTTCGTCTGGACCCATTTGTCCCGGTTCCAGGCACGAACCGGGACCAATGGTCATCGCTCCTGGCCCACAGCCATTAGTCCCGGTTCGTGGCTGGAACCGGGACAGAAGGGGGGTCTTTAGTCCCGGTTCCAGCCACGAACCGGGACCAATGAGGTGGCTATATATACCCCCTCACCGGCGAGCAGAGCACTCCACACTGCTCTGTTTTTTCTGGCCGGCGAGGGAAGATTTTTGTGGTGCTCTAGCTCACCTCCTATGCACATGAGGTGTTCGATGAAATGCCCGAGCCACACTAGTTAAGCTTTCTCCCCTCGAAGCTCGACCTCAAAACTCCATTTTCCTCGAGATTTGTCTAGATTTAGCGGTCCGTCACGTCCCGTCTCCGTCTTCACCGCCGTCGATCGCCCGCGCCGATCTCGTCGCCGGCACCACCGTGGTGAGCCTCTTGTTCTTATCTTCTTTCTGAAAGAAAAACAAATTCTTACTTTAGATAGATACTTGTCTAATTTTCTTACTTTTATTATTGCTTGTTATTATATAATGCGATGATTTTGGTATCTGCCCTCGTCGGCCCTCGTCCTGCCTATGATTCGGATGTGGTATATATTATCTTTTATAACTATTTGGTTCATTTGTTGTTTATGACAATTATGCCGACCAACGTGACATAGATTTTATTTATCTAGGAGGTATGTGAACCGAAAATTCCAACCGACCCTATTGTCAAGAGGTTAAATTTATTTGAAGAAGAAAACAATTACTTGAAGAAAAAATAAAAAAAATTGAGGAGGAGAAGATGATATTGTAGTTGCATGTTGCGGATGTCGTCGATGATCACAAGATTAAGATGGACGCAATGCGTTTGAAGATGTGGTGTGCTCCTATAATACCACGGTTGAAACGTTTGTTCAGAAACGAAGAGCATGCCAAGTTGATGCGATGGCACAGAGAGGACCGTAAGAAAGACAGGAAGTTGAGAGCACCCGTTGACGGGTCGCAGTGGAGGAAAATCGAGAGAAAGTACCGGGCTGAGTTTGCAGGTGACCCAAGGAACGTATGGTTTGGTTTAAGCGCAGATGGCATTAATCCTTTTGAGGAGCAGAGCAGCAATCACAGCACCTGGCCCATGACTCTATGTATGTATAACCTTCCTCCTTGGATGTGCATGAAGCGGAAGTTCATTATGATACCAGTTCTCATCCAAGGCCCTAAGCAACCCGGCAACGACATTGATGTGTACCTAAGGCCATTAGTTGAAGAAATTTTACAGCTGTGGAATGGAAACGGTGTATGTGTGTGGAATGAGCACAAACAGGAGGAATTTAACCTGCACGCGTTGCTGTTTGTAACCATCAAACCTTTCAGAACAGACAAACAAGGGATACCACGCATGCACGCACTGTTTAGCTAACACCGAAAATATATATCTGGACAAATGCAGGAAGAATGTGTACCTGAGCCATCGTCGATTTCTTCCGACCAACCATCAATGTCGAAAGAAAGGAAAGCATTTCAAAGGCGAGGCAAATCACCGGAAGAAGCCCGCCATGCGTACCGGTGATCACGTACTTGCTATGGTCAATTATTTACACGTAATCTTTGGAAAGGGTCCTCATATCAAGTAATAATTATTTTCTTTGTCTCGCAGGGTTTTGTAAAGTGTTCACCGCAGAAGCTCCGGGACTGCCGAAGAAGCTATGATTTACACACCCGAAAGTAAGTACTATTAGCTAGTGCCACGCATCTCTCATTGATTCTAGCTAGTTTCATCAATACCATTTATAATGCTTGATTATCAGTTTGATTGACCTCTATTTCTCGTAAAGTGGTTGTGGCAGGAAGGCGGGAATAATTATTATGGATACTACGTTTGCGAGTACATCTACAACGCGACGACCTCTAAGCGGGGATACTCTAAAGAAGATTTTGAAGTGCGTAAGCAATAATATTCACAATTTTATTTTAATACCATCATTTGTGTTGAGTTTCATTCATATATATGTATTGACCCCCCCCCCCTTCTTCAAATTAGCTTTGGGAGCTGCGGGAGAAACTCCTACCACAAGATCGCATAAAAGCAATTCAAGAGGAATTGGCAGGATTCTTTCTTGACCACGTCATAGATAAAGACGGAGAATACCATGTGGAAGTTGACATCATATGCTAGGGATTGTAAGAGATCTTATATTGTATATATGTAGCTAGTAGCATCGGATAGATGTACGAAAACTTGTTGTTCGACCAATCTCTCGGAGAAAGAGAGGTCGATCACTTCTCTTTGTATATGTTCATGACAATCTTGTGTACTTAATGGTTTCTTTCATTTGCTTACTAGCTAGCGTGTCGAGTCCTCTCTATACGTATAGTACGTAGCGTCGATGAAGCACGGAGATAAGAAAGGACACTTCTCTCTATTAGCTAGCTAACACAATATATGAAACCCCTAAATTAACCCTACA
>NC_057814.1:20847685-20849343 GCF_018294505.1 Triticum aestivum | reverse complement strand
AGCCCCTGAACTGCTGACGCGTGGACGCTTATTGGTCCCGGTTGGTGCTACCAACCGGGACCAAAGGCCCCCTCTGCCTGGGCAAGCCAAAGCGGCCACGTGGAGCCCTATTTTTCCCGGTTCGTATAAGAACCGGTTCCCGAACCGGAATAAATGGGCCTTTTTTTACTAGTGTCACGGGTCTTTACAGGGGCATTACGGAGGATGTGGGCCAATTTTCCCAAATAGCCAACCACAAACTACCAGATGGATCCACCACGTAAACCCCCGTAATGACCCCGTGCGTGTATCATTACTGCTTTTCTTGCAACATCTTATTAGTGGTGCGAAACAAAAGACAAACACGCTTGATACTCCATCCACATGGGAAATACCGGCTAACTAGTCCTGCCAACCCGGCCGCTACCTACCCCGGGGCTTTGCCGAAGTAGAGGAGCTTACGCACTTTGGTCGCCGCCTCCTCGTACACGTCCGCCGTGAAGTGGCCCATCCCGCCGGTGTGGTCGACCGCGTCCAGCAGGATACGATAGATGATTCCTTGACCGCCTTGGCCTTGCTCCTCGCAACGGAGCACGCTGCTCAACTGGAGGCCTTGCTTCATTCATCTCCGCCAGCCCCCACTTTGCGAGCTCGTCGATCTTGGGGCCGTCGTCGCAGGATTTCCACCCGGGTGTGGGGGTGACAGCGGCGCAGACGACGGCAACAACGACGCCGGTGGCAAGGAGGAGGCTGGTGGTCCTCATCCTCATGCTCGCTGGGTAGACAATTATTTGTGGCATGTGACGACATGCCTAGCTAGTCAGCATATAATAGATAATAAATAAATCAAATAAAAAACCAAAGCCAGATGACGGCGATTTATTAGGAAAACTTAATAAGAAAGTAATTACTGTACTCTAGACTTGAAGGTACCAGCTGGCCTGGCGTGATGCCTAGCTTCTTCTTCTTGGACGGACCGCGATCGGCCGACGTGCTATTCTTCTTCTAATTCTTCACTGGGGGTGGGGTATGTTCTTCTACCACATCTCTCTCCTCCTCCTCGCCAGGGTGCCCTGATTATTTGTACTCGTGAACGGAACGGGACGGGGTCGCCACCTACGTCCGTCCCTGCGGCTGCATGCATGCATGCATGGCTTGAGTGGACCGACGCTAGCTAAGCAGCCGCGTGCGGACGACCTCCATTTTACTCCGCGCTTGTCACTTTCTCCCTTTTCGCGTCCCGGCTGGCTGTATCTGTATGTACGTGCATGCTGCCAAACGGCCGGGCGTGTAGCATACAGACATAAAACACGCCACACATGTACGTACACTACACCTTGTTTTTCTACTAGACCGCTAGGTGAAAAATAGTAAATGCGTGGCAGTGAGATGAGCTGGTTAGAGCCCGGCCAGTGGTTTCCTTTTCAAGAGAAAAGGGCCAAGCAGCGCCCCACACTACTGAAATTTGCTGCTTTGCCCCGGGGTCTTCGGTCTGATCCACCTGGTCCGAAGACGACGTGGTGAGTACCCCCTAGTTCAGGACACCGTCATCGATCATCTCCGGTGTTCTATGGGTTGGGCTTTATCCCCCGCTTGGGCCAAGCGGGTGCTTCATCTGAAGTGCCTGGTGTAATTGTTCCCGTGACACCTTCCTAGGAGCCTGCACGGGCTTCGTCGGC
>NC_057814.1:20845630-20847354 GCF_018294505.1 Triticum aestivum | reverse complement strand
GGAAGGGCAAACACGGCGGTGGCAGGGTGACTTCGCAAAAATGCTAGAATCACGGGTCTTTACAGGGGCATTACGGGCTTCTTCCAACTAAATAAACCAGCCACCCCCAGATTTTTCAGGAGGGTGTGGGCCAATTTTCCCAAATGGTCAACCATAAACTGCCAGGTGAATCCACCCCGTAAACCCCCCTAATAACCCTGGGCGTGTAGCATTACTGATTTTTTTGCAACATCTTATTACTGTGCGAAACAAAAGACAAGCATGCTTGATACTCCATCCACATGGGAAACATTGGCTTAAATTCTTCACATTAGCCTAAATAGTCCTCCCATCCCGGCCGCTACCTGCTACCGGGCTATGCCGAAGTAGAGGAGCGTGCGCACTTTGGTCGCCGCCTCCTCGTACACGTCCGTTGTGAAGTGGCCCATCCCGCCGGTGCGGTTGAGCGCGTCCAGCATGATACGATAGATGATTCCTGGACCGCCTTGGTCTTGCTCCTCGCAACGGAGCACATTGATCAACTGGAGGCCTTGCTTCATCTCCGCCAGCGCCCACTTTGCGAGCTCTTCGATCTTCAGATCGTCGTCGGAGGATTTCCACCTGGGTGTGGGGGTGACGACGGCGGCGCAGATGACCGCAACGATGACGCCGGTGGCAAGGAGGAGGCTGGTGGTCCTCATCCTCATGATCGCTGGGTAGACAATTATTTGTCACATGTGAGTATGTGACAACATACCTACTCAGCATATAATAGATAATAATAAATTGAATAAAAAACCGAAGCCAGATGATGCATGGCGATGTATTAGAAAAATTTAATAAGAAAGTAAATACTCTAGACTTGAAGGTACCTGGCCTGGTGTGATGCCTAGCTTCTTCTTCTTCTTCTTCTTCTTCTTCTTCTTCTTCTTCTTTTTCTTCTTCTTCTTCTTCACTGGGGTTGGGTATGTTCTTCTACCAAAGCTCCCCTCCTCCTCGGCAGGGTGCGCTGGTTATTTGTACTCGTGAACGGAACGGGACGGGGTGGCCACCTACGTCCGTCCCTGCGGCTGCATGCATGCATGGCTTGAGTGGACCGACGCGACGC
Source organism: Triticum aestivum (assembly GCF_018294505.1). Classification (NCBI taxonomy): domain Eukaryota; kingdom Viridiplantae; phylum Streptophyta; class Magnoliopsida; order Poales; family Poaceae; genus Triticum; species Triticum aestivum. Next base: position 20,846,267 of record NC_057814.1, on the reverse strand, counting down.
TAGCTAAGCTGCTGCGTGCGGACGACCTCGATCGAGCTTACTCCGGCTGGCTGTATCTGTATGTACGTGCATGCTGCCAAACCACACATGTACGTATACTACACCTTGGTTTCTACTAGACCGCTAGGTGAAAATTAGTAAATGCATGGTGGCAAGGCAGTGAGGTGAGCTGGTTAGAGGATCTACAACCACGATGTTCTAATTCGGCCCCTCAAACCCCCGCGGACGCGCCCAGGCACGATCGCGGACACTCACCGTGCACGCCTCATATTTCCCTCTCTACATCTGCGTATCTCATATTAGGCACCCTATATCCATACTATATATGCAACGTGAGGCTACGCTACTTGATCAAACAACGGGCAACAAAATTGGCTACAAACGGACATAATAAACGAGCTTGACATAACCAAAAGATCATCTGAGTTCGTCGCCAGACAAGTTCTTAGACATCAACAACTAAAAACGATACATACATTGAGTTTTAGGCAAGCAAGTGCTCTTCCCATTCCCCGTCTGGTTAACATGCCAACTTCTGTGGAGTCCAAGTTACACAACTTTTCAGCACATGAACACCTACGATACTTATGTCCGGGACCAGTGGTGGAACCTGTGAAGGAAAATAAATAAATAGAGG
>NC_057814.1:20844699-20845433 GCF_018294505.1 Triticum aestivum | reverse complement strand
AAAGAACATTAATTTGCGTCATTGAATAAGAGTACTATATACAAAGTAAAAGGAATGGGAGAGACAAACCGTTGCCAATGACATTATGCCTGTCTTGAAGCTTAACTATTACTATCTTCCTTTCTTTTCCATCAGCGACAATGTTTCTCATATTCTGCATTGTTTCCTAAAGATCACAAGTATAGGACCACCAAGCTAATTAACTTGTGGATAGGACTAGATATTTTACAACCTTGTGGTCAAAATCAAACATTGGAACATATAGGTTGAGAAATTTAAATGATCTGGTCACATAACGGATTTTTGAAAGAAGAGATAGCTAATGGTCGTCTGCATTATATAATGCATCACTTGCTACATGGTTTAGCATTGCATAATGCATCTCATGACTATATTACTTTACATCGGTCTAATGTAGGGTCAGTAGAGATTAAGCCATCCATGTGTCACTTGTCTATAATAGTAGATTATGATTATACAGTGTCTCAAGAAAACTTTAAGAGTCAACTGAGAAAACTGAAGACGTGTTTGAAGGTTAAATAATTGCATAGTTTGATGTTATTTGGAGAAATGGACGAAAGCTTGGCCAGTATTTTCAGTGAATCATTTAGGGTAAGCAAGTGCTCTTCGTGTTCTCCATCGGGATAACATGTCAACTTATGTGGAGTCCATGTTACAAAACTTCTCAACACGTGTCCACCTATGATACTTATGTCTGAGGACCAATGGAGGAG
>NC_057814.1:20843500-20844590 GCF_018294505.1 Triticum aestivum | reverse complement strand
AGAAATAAAAAATAGAGGTCTTATATTGAAGAAAAAATTTATATTCGCATTTTGTCTCCTTCTGCAATTACCACACGCCATCTCTACATTTTATCATTTTAAGTGGTCTAGATCTAGGATCATGATACGACTATTGTGATTTGCTGCGAGATCTGAGCGACCTTGCAACATTGTGTCCATTTTTATACCCTAAGTGATTAGCTTCATTCCAATATTTAGAATCAACCACCACTACAAAAAATTTGACATACTGTGACGAAAATCCTCGTGACGATGGTCGACAATGTCACATAAATTCCTAGTGTGTGATGTTGTCGTAGGTGACGTCACCAATTATCGCAAATCGTTGACAGTGAACGTCACCGAATTTCCTTGACCTTTCAGCATACCTGGCTCCCAATTTTTGTGACATTTTGGTAATTTCCATGACAAGCCCGCTAGAGTCACCGAATTCTATGAATGTGTGAAGACCATTTTTGTCATGTTATGTATAGTAGTCAGATCCGCCATAGCTAGTTCTTGGGTAATTGAGCGATTGTACCCATGCGTCAGTGTTGAGTGTTGTAATTTTTTTTGATATAATATAAATAGGAAGTGGGCATGGAAATACTTATAATAATTAACTTTTATAAAGGTAAAACTTATTTTGTTCTTTCTAATATAAATAGGTAGTGGTTGGGCAAAAAAATTGAACCGAGCGTCCGTGAGCTGATGTTGTTTATCTCAAAAATAAAAATGAAAATAAGGGAGCCAAGAGGAAATTAGTGAACGTTGTTTAACTATAATGTAATAAATAGTTAGTGGGTATGCAAAAAACCTTCAATGCGCACTCGTGAGCTAATGTTGTACATTTCTATCTCAAAAGTTAAAATGGAAATATGCGAATCGATGGGATTTTTTAATTCTTATCAGGCACCTTTTAAAACGAGGCCACACCAAGAAGTCAGAACCACAGAGCAAAAAAAACAGAATTCAGCTCCAAACGAGTGTGGCTATCCCGCGCGCGTTGGAGCGGCCACTTTCGAACAGCACCGATATGGAAAGTGTGTAGCAACTACGTCGGAGGATTAGGAGGATTAATTAGCGTGCC
>NC_057814.1:20827784-20843260 GCF_018294505.1 Triticum aestivum | reverse complement strand
GCGTTTGCATGTATACGTGCTCAGAAGTTAGACGTGGTGGGCCTGCAGAATCCTGTCGGAGCGGCCGATTTGGGAAAGTGACTAGCAACTCCGCGGTGGATTGATTCGCGCGTTGCAGCGGCCGCACGCGAAGGAGTTCTTTCGCTCACGCCCACGCTCTGTGCCTCTAAATAAAACCATAGCCCAAAAAAATCCCCAAATACACCTGTACCCACTCGCACCTGAGTCAAATCTCATCTCACCGGCGGCGCCCCCAAATCACTCGCCGCCAGCCGCGCACCCGAATTCCCTCCCTGCCTCTGCCCTCTAGTCCGCCGCCACCCTCTCTGTCTGCTTCCCGTCCCCAGCCACCACTACACCGACGCCGATCTGCCCGTTTGCTGCCTGGTCCGACCTCCATGCTACCTCCACCGCCAATTCATGGATGGCTTGTCGACCATCGCCCAGTCCATCTCTGGCGCCTTCCCCAGCTTTGTTTCTCACCGCGTGCCTCACCAAGATCTGGACGCTGCATCACCACCCCTCCATCACTCACTACTTGAGATGTAGATGGTGATTTACAAGATTGGTTTCGTCCAGTGACTAACAAGACGGCGACGGCGGGAGATACCAGGTTTGGGAGAGGCAACCCGATGATGCAGATAGGCTAGGAGATGGGTCGGAAAATCTGCAAGGAACCCGGCTACAGCACCGTTAGATCTGCTCCCCTTCAACTACTCGAGGGTAATATTTCGCTGCTTCCTTTTTCTTCCATAATTTCCCAATGTAAGATTTGTGATCTGGAATTTGAGTCTTCTAACGACCTATTTGAGATCTCCTTTTCCTAGTTGCAGTTCATCTAGATCAGGAGTAAGATCAATGTCCTTTGCTCTTATCAAAGGTATGTTCCGAACTTAAATTTCTACAATGAATAATTTCAACTCAAGTTTCCCCTTTAAGCTGCAAGATTATGCAATCTCCAGCATGCTCAAGAACATCTAATATGTGACTAGACTCTATGTTCAGAATATTAACAGTGAAACTGTACTAGGAATAGCCTTTTATTAGTTACTATGCATGCACAAGAAGTCAATATTCTGTGATAACATTTAACAAGGTAAAGATATGTCGAGGGCTTGTATCATGGGCCATACCGTAGTTCCTAGCTGCTGAAAAATCTATATACTAAAAGGTTCATTGAGATGCTAATACTGCTCGGTGGAAGAGAAAATGATTATGTTTATTCTGTAATATTTTTTCTCCATATATTTTTTCTTGTCAGTATATTGTTTCTCTTATGTTTTATTCCCCTATAACGCAGGCGCATTAATCGACTGCTCACCGTAGGTAGCAGGACTGGGTTTGCAATATCAAGATAATCTTATCGATCTTGCTATGTTGGTAAAGTCTGAAGCTTAAACTTTGTACTACTTGCTTGTTGCTTCTCCACTTTCTGTTTTTTTACAGTCCAGTACTTGACAATTCCTTACCTGGTTGTGTATGCCTAACATTTAAGCTCATCGTGTCCTTCCTTTGTGCATAACTTGTATTTTTATTTGTTATATTTAGATTGAGGAAGCATCGTACAACTGCAGTGCAAGTACACAATTAGCTGTAGCTGCTGGGGAAGGTGAGTAAGCACACAATTGATTAAAATAGTGTAGACAGTACTAGTACTAGTTGCTTATGGCACGTACTTGTACATAAGGTGATGAACGGCCAAATTCATAGCATGTCTGAATCAATTCAGAGATGAGAAAACACATAGTTAATAGGAATAATGTGGCCTGTAGTTGTTGGGTGCCGACCTCTAGATATTGCATTATTCTGAGATTGTTCAATATATTGAATGGATGTCACTCCTTACTAAAGAAACATTTTTGTGTTTTGGTCTGCGATTTTTTAGTACATTACGGATCTGTTTTTGTAGTGATGTGCTGATCTAAACTTTTGTAGTAACCAAAGCATCAAACAACTATACTTATGCAACTAATTATGAAATATGTTCAGTATATTACTATAGTTCATTGTCATATGTTTCCCTAGTGGACTCACTAGTCATTCACATGCTACTTAAAACTTTAAGTAGCACACTAGTTTAAACTGCAGCAGGGATCGATGTAAATTTTTCTGACAGACAATTTTTATACAAGTTTGTGTCTTCTTGTTTTGCCAAACCAATATACCGTTTTATTAGCCCATCTGCATACCTACAAATCTAGTTAATAATGTATTCAAATTCATAATTTGATAGATTGTGTGCTTCTTAGTGGTACTGTTATACGTTTTTATCTTGTATGTTTTCATCTCATTAAGATGCAACATGCTGTTGTGGTTCCTCAGTTTATAGGCATTGGGGGGAGTTAGCCGTGAGACTTGAAGCACAAGACAGAGCATTTGAAGAGATGCAAAGGAAGCATCAAGAAGAATTGGAAGCTGTGAAGAAGAGCCAAACTTGAGTCGGTGTTATTTTGATTGTCATTTCTAATTGGAGGATGTTTTGGCTTAGAGATAGAATATATAATAGGATTTTTCTTTCGTTTCATAATGTGATTTGGCTCACAATTTATGTATATAATGTGATGCGATGTGAATAAAATACTTACTGTGATGTGCATTTGTAATATAGTGGATCTGATAATTCATTGCAAATTATTCAAAATATAGTAAATGTATTTTGATGATGGCATCTTCATCAATAATGAAAGTAGTGATGCTAGTGTTGGGGTAATCTGTGCGGGTGTTGATGTGGCATAAAGTCAGTAACATTGCTCCATCATTGAATATCGTACAATATGGCATCTTTGCTCCTAACTTGTGACATTAATCCACCATCACAGAAATAGTAAGTTGTTGACATTCTAGAGAACGTCACCGAAGGTCCCATTTTCAGTGACATTGTTTTGCGCGTGCCGTCACGAGGAGTAATCTATGACGGGGATTCCGTGACGATGCTTGTGATGCCCATAAAATGTCACTCAGGTGTAATTTGTGACGTTATTAGCTGTTCGATGACATTTTTTGGCCCGTCACAGTAGGCCTAATCTCTTGTAGTGCACGTCTTGAGAAGAATCAACCAAAGCAAAACTGGTAGAGAAAAACTGCTTGGAGAGGTTACAATAGTTGGGATAGTAAATGGTCTAATACTGAGCCTTGTGTCGAAGCAGTTGTACTTGAAAGCCTTTACCCCATAGGTATCTTGAAGAGTTGTGCATTAGAGGGCATCGAGGATCTTCTTGTTCAATATGGTTGGGTGATAATCTCGTTGTGGAAGCTCATCAGTTTTTTCAGCTCGTTGATGTTTCCTGGCGATGTCTGCCTTCTTTAGGAAAGATGTAGGATCTTGGTAAAGTTATATTAAAGCATATTGCCACAATGAAGGAACTTGATATAGAGAAAATCTTTATCATGGCTCGGGAAGTTTTGAAAAATGGATACCGTCATAGGACACTCATCATTTGTTTCCTCTCCTGCAAGTACTCCCTCTGTTCCATAATTCTTATCGTGGTGTTAGCCATTACAAGAATTATGGAACGAAGGGAGTACTGATTATTAGAGATTGTGCTTGAACTTGGAGTTGCCATTTCCTAACCACGTTGTTAACCCTGCAGATCAAGACTGGAACATTGATTGGTTTCCCAAACTAAAAGAGCTTGAGATATTGTATTGTCCCGAATTCTTGTTAGTGCCTCATATCCCCTAGACCGAACCTCTGTGTTCTATCAACATATGAGGTATAAAGCTAATAATTTTTTTGAAGTACTCAAGATCATGCTACTATATATGGAGTACAACTAAAAATTGTTGGAAAGGATGAACTGCAGAGCTTAGATCAAGTGTTAGCATGCAATAAACGGTCAGGTCTCGAGCAGCTAGCACTCGAGAAGTGCCCACCTCTGGAATTAAAGCACCTTCTGATGCTAACCTCACTGAACAAATTGGATGTAAGGAGTTCAAATTGCCTGGTTGGGCCATTAGGAGATGAGGGTGAAGTGGAATGGCAGCACCCTATTATCCAGGAATTACTTGTGGTCCAGGAATCACTTGGTGGTCCTAGTGGGAAGGAATTAACAGAGCTTCTCACTCACCTCCCAAGGCTCTCCAAGTTACTTATTGCCAGCTGTGAAAATACAACACAGCTCGCAGTGAGGGTGGATGTGCAGCAAACAACTTTAGCAGCCGCGTCGGAGGTGGAGCAGGAGAAAGAAGATGGTGGGTTGCTGCTCTTCCCGGCCCATCTCTGTGACTCACTCAGGGAATTGGTCATCAACAGATGCCCAGAGCTGGTCATAGTATCTTGGGACTTGTCTTCAGTCAGCACCCATCTGCAGCTTGTTGTCGTCCTCCCTCACCTGCCTGCACTTTCACCTCCTCGCCTCCGTCCCTAATAAGATTGAGCGCTTCACCAAGGAGCAAGAGGATGCCCTGCACCTCCTCGTGTCGCTCCAAGAACTCGAGTTTTGGTATTTCGACAAGCTTCAGAGCCTCCCTGCAGGGCTGCAAAAGCTTGCCAATCTCCAGCGACTACAGGTCCGCTCATGTCCGGCCGTCCGGTCGCTGCCCAGGGATGGCCTCCCCAAATCACTGCAAGAATTAGATGTCCAGGAGACCAGGAATGCGGCAACGAGGAGCTAATACAGCAGTGCAGGTGGTTAGCGGGAACCATTCCAAAAATCATACTGCAACATGGAGACTGACAGAAGGTAACGACAACTACTTCCTTGTTTGTGTACCCTGTCTTCCGCTCCCACCATTAAACTTGTTTTTTTTCAGGCATAATAATCTGAGAGTGTTTGTTTCCACCTACTATGCAGGCCTCTTTCTTGGACATCCCTAGCTGGCTAGCTTGTACATTCTTCTAGCCTTGTAGAGCGCAACTCTCACCACACATGCACATTTGCCACATGGATGAGGGTCTTGTAGCCATCTTCCTTCATGTACATAAATCCCGCAAATAAATCTGAACTAGAGCCTTAGTCCTTCTGTACAGTATCGATCTTATCAACTTCCATGTATACTTCTTGTAGAGAAAGGAACTTCCATTTATTTTATTCCTAGTAGTTTTTTTCTCCATTCCCCTTGTCTTCTCACAAGTCAAGAAAATAAACATAATTGTCCGCTTATGCTTCCTGAGTTTCTGTTTTTTTTCTTCCTAAATGAAAATCATGAAACCTGTGACGTAATCACCATTTATTTTTATTCTCTGTGCAGGTGTTTGTTCGTGTTTGTCAGGATAAATTCTTTGCATCCGCATATGTTGCCTTCAAATTTGGGTTCTTGTCATTCATGCATTGTGCTTGGTAGTCTATTTGCCTGGTTCAGGTCTTAGGATCAACATATCACTATGGCATAAGTATGAAGTAAATGAGACTTTGGGATCATTCCGCTGATATTAAGGTTAGCAACTTTTTCAGACTGCTACATTGCTATCAGTACTAGGTGTTCTTGCCTTCATCATTTTTGTTGGCTTGTTGTGCAGGAGTTCATGTGTTTGTTCTGGTTGTCTTCTGGCCAAGTGTGTTTACATGTTATCCAAAACTCATGAAGCAGGGCCGAGCCTGTAAAATTGGAGGCCCTGTGCGAACCTCTAAAATGGGCCTTGTCTCATGAAAAAACACTAAACAGATCATAAAATTTTACATACCAATTGAAAATATCAAGAATCGCACATATTGTTGGTTTTATAGTCTTTAGTTCTTTACTTGCTCTTTTAGTGTTCTTTGCAATACTAGACGCCTAATAGATAAAAAAGAATAAAATTAATTACACCCTCCGATCCACGAGTGTGTGACAATTAATATAGATCGAAGGGAATATAAGATTTTAACAGACCTAAATAGCGGGCGGAAATCGAAATTCAAAGTCAAGGGCTCATGGGATCACTGGTCATTTGCCACGTCGACCCTTAAAAATCAGAGATCGGAACATGGCCTCAATTTCCCTTGCCTTTAGGTGAATCAGGTCCTCCCTACCGGCTGTCATTCAACCATTCCTGGTCCTGCTCTCGGCCCTGCTGATTCTTGAAAAGGATCTTCCGCGTTGGAACGAAGGAGATTTGTGAAGAAGGAAGGAGGACTGGAGTTTGGAGGAGCCCAAACCTGCCGCCATATCGCGCTGATGCCCGCCAGTGCCAAAAGAAAAGACGAAGAGGCGCCTCGCACCTCGCTCATCTCGATCGATTGATCGATCGCTGGATGAGGCGTGCGTACCGAAGAGGCCCATCTATAGAGGTTAACATGGCCTCAAATGGAAGACTGAAGACGCTAGGCAATAGGGGCCCAGATCGCTGGTTAAAGCAGTAACTGAAGCGTACAAAATTTGAGGCCCCTGAAAAAGGGGGGCCCTGTGCAGGCGCACAGGTTGCAGCCCCTTGGCCTCGGGCCTGTCATGAAGACTTGGTGGTGTACCTCGAAAATTCAGGCTTGAGGATTAAAAGGTCGCCATGCATAATTACCGAAAACGGTAAGTTTTCACATTTTTGCTACTGATAAGGTTTGCAGTTTTCCAATTCAGTCTACATTCTACATTGCATTCATCATAACTGTTGCTGTTTACTGAAATTTCAGTGCATTCTACAGTACATTTCTACCTCGCATTCTACAGTACTCTTGGAGTCGATTCAGATCACAGTATGTTGAATAGGCATGCCCAACATGTACTTCATTTGCATTTCAATCAACAACGCAGTAGTAGCCGTCTGAAGGTGCAGTGCCTGCTAGTGCTATTAATGAAGTGCAATTTAAATTGCAAAACCCCGAAGAACTACTCTACATACTACTCCCATAATATAAGAACGTTTTTGACACTACACTAGTGTAAAAAACGCTCTTATACTATGGGACAGAGGGAGTACTTATTTTCATTTTTCAGTGTTCAATATTTTGAGTCCTTCCTTTTTCTTTTTCTTTTTTTATATAGCTTACCACTCTTGTCAAGTGGTTGAGTCCTTCCTATTTTAAACAGACATCTATAGTTTCGGAATCTAACGTCAGTTACAATGTTACTTTATTTTGTACATCGTTTGGCCAGCCACACGAGAATGGTACTCCCTCTGTAAAGAAATATAAGAGTGTTTAGATCACAACTTTAATGACCTAAACACTTTTATATTTCTTTACGGAAGGAGTACTACCTAGTGGATGCAACTTCATATGTTCAGTTCTCCAAAAGTATGTCCACAGTGGTTTCCCTTTGCATCTGTACGGAAGGTGGTCATATAGTTGGCTGAAACTCACTGTATATGAATCGAGAACATATCAGATACGGATTCACTGGGTCCAGGACGTCTCCGTATTTTTTAGGGTATCTGTGTCCAGTATGGTCTCCCTTGGCATCGGTATGAAAGGTGGTCGTGTAGTACTGTACTTGTTTGGTGTTTCTGTGCATGGTTATGAATCGACACACGGTTACAAAGTTTCAGACTCAACTAAGATTCTTACGTTGCTTGATAGCTGTGTCCCATGGTACCAACTTTGGAACTACACAATATACTGTTTTAGCCGTCCTGAAGGTATATCTCTTCTTTTTTTCTAATCTTTACACGAAGAATCATCAGCTGACCCACATTTCACATTTCGCTGGAAAACATTTCACAACTCCACGGACTCACTAACCGACGGGTAGTGACCAGTTAACCGTCAATAGATGTGTTCACCTATACCCGAAATTTCACAAGTCTCGGGTGCTCCTCCGAACCAACAACGAGACGGTTCATCTCCCCTGAATCTGAATGCACTGGCCATCATACCTCCTCCGCCGTCATGGCACGCCGCATAACTGATGTTGGCAGGAAGCTGGCTCTGCAGCCATACCCGTTCTTCTCTACAACCACTTGCAGTTATCAGAATTTCCAGGTAAATTACACACCAGCTGACCAGCTACAGCCATCTGCAACACATTAATGCAGCTATCCCGAACCCAGCCCCTTAAACTCCAACAGTCGTTACCCTCAAAAAAAAAAAAAACTCCAACAGTCGCTACAACTTAACACTGGATAGCACGTAATGCCCAAACACACCGGTCACAGCAAGTTCTTCAGTCAGCCTCCATGGTCCATGCAGCCACGACGCCTGTCGTTTTTTTTTTCTAAAGCCCGTCGCCAACATGTACAATGAAATACATAACACTTGTCTTTGCCAAAGAAACGACCAACATAATATAAAAGGCGTGTTGGGCTTCTAATCAGTGCCGCTTCCGCATCGAATCAGCCATACTGAAAAATGCTTTCGCCCCGTTTTATATATAAAACAACGACCATCGACATTCGGACCGATACACACCAGAACACGCCACTCAAAAACCACACACACCCAGGGCCAGATACATAGGTGCCAAAGGGCTACAACCACAACACACCGAAAGACTCGATGTAGACTAACAAGAGAAGACAACAAGCACCACTACGGTCTACAGAGCCTATGGCGCCCTTCCAATGAAGATATAGCGAAGAGGTAAAGTTGAGATTCAACGAAACCGTGCGCTCCAAAACAGTGCCTTCAGGAAGGACATGACAGCGTAGTGCTACCATCATCCGATCCAAAGATCAGATTTCCATTCGGAGCACAACAAAGGAAGGGAGCACCCACAACGGAGACTGCAGCCTTCGATACGCCACAGAACGTTGAAACGCCAGCCACAACACCGCCCATGCAGCCATGGTCACTAGCCGCCCTCACCTGAGCCACGGGCTCAGCCCACGAGCACCATGGCTCCCACCACCTGAACCGACCGGCAAGCTCTGACCGTCGACAGAGCAACCAGCGACCAGAACGGCCAAGTCGATCGAGGAGCACCCATGTCGGAGAAGAGATGGGGCGGGAGCAGACTACGTCGACGTCCGGCACCCCTGCCGGTGAAGGGTGGCCCGACTGCATCGGCGCCACCCATCTCTCCAGTCACCTCTCCAAACGTCACCCCTAACGCCCAACCAGGGATCCAATCCTTGATCTGCACCTAGCACAAACCGGCCACCCCTTCAACGGCACGACAAGCCGGACCTGGCACAACCTGCAACCACAGAGAGAGCCAGGAGCATCCACAGGAACCGCACTCAGCTCATCCCACGCGGTGACCCACCCGACAAACGCAGCCACCAGCACACGATGTACACCTGCAACACCGCAGCCAACACCCCGAGCCGCTCGCTGGAGACCATGCCCAGATCCTGGTGGATCTGACCGGTCATAGCCAGCACACACCTAAGCAGGACGACCGCGACGCCGTCGCCCAGACGCCCGCCAATACGCCACCGCGCCCCACACCAACGCGCCGCCGCCGCCCACCGCCGTCTCCCCGCGCAAGACGACCTCGGGAAGTGAGGAAGCCCCGCCACCGCGGACGCTCGCCTGGCTTTGCCCGGCGGTGGCGAGGAGGGAGGATGGGGAGGGGGAGCCGAGGACTGGCGATGCTAGGGTTCCCCCCGCGGTCGCGAGGCGGGCGCAACACGGGAAGGGAGGGGAAAGGGGACTTTGGTGCTCACTCTGCTGTTTTTGGCTTTGCACAACATTTCATGCATCATCTGAATCCGGTCCATGTAACCAAGCAGCAGGATGAGGTGGAGATCCTCACGGCCGTAGCTTCGCTTCCTGCTCACGTCAAGGTCCATGTCAAAGATACTTTGCTTTTCCCTATGTTGTAGTATACCTGCTAACTTAATTGCTGACTGAGAGGTGTATCGGCATAATTCCTTTCCAATCCTTAATGACATCGGTGGCACATCAAATGAACAAGCGACAATGAGAAGAACTGTTATGCATAAGCAGGATGCAGACCATACAAGTTGGCTGGAAGATGTGGCAAAAAAACAGACATGAGGATCCTCTAGTTCTTCTAGTTCTAATCCTAGTTGATTCTACTTGACTAATTAGAGCTAGGCTAATCCTCTTATCCTCATAATTAGAAGCCCTGTTTGGTTTTAATCTTCTTACTCTAGTTCTCTGGCGATGATTAGCTCTGAATGGTGGAGCATTGCCGGATCGTGAAGGTTGCACGCTTACAACCAATTAGAGAGGTCATGCTTTCGGTCTTTGGTTCAAGGGACTGTTCATAGGCGGTACGAGGGACTCCAAGTATGGTCTACACCGGCATGTTTTACTTTCGCTGCAACTCAATGACGGTAACGATCGTGATCCTAACCCTTTATGCATCTTCGTATTGATCTTGGGTGAACATAGACATGATTTTTTTCTACTACGGTTCCTAACAAAACAGAAATCATGACACGTGTAGGTGGGGACTTACCGTAGTTCGGTAGAGGAGCACCATCTGGTCGACGAGCATGCGCCATACCGAGGAGATGCGGCGCCCCTCTGCTGGCCACGATATGCGGCGCACCTCTGCGGCGACTCTGACCCTTCCCCAAGCACTATCGCCGGAGATGGTGCGGTGTCGTTGACAATCACCTCCCCTGCCACCGCTCTCCTCCTCCCCTCGTTATGATCGAAGTCGAAAAGGCAAGACGCTTTCAATGAAACCTGAGCGAACCAAGGGTTATTCTGCAAAAACACCACGCAACCGCCTGCTTAATGCCACCTAGTGTCTCGGAAATGGTCAACGCGTGGTGAAACCGAGCGGCGACGGGTGGCATACGCGAAATAGTGACCGTACAAACACGTCATGTCGTATTTGGTGACCGTATTGGCCGTATTCTTAAGTAGAGTAACCAAAGCAAGCTTTCTTCACAAGTTAAATGACTGTGATGTTGGAATATTAGGCAAGTTCATGATTAATTCCAGTAAATAATTCATGACTAGAAGAGATACTAGCATGCAATAATTTAGCAAACTAGAAGAACAGCAAGACATGCATAACAGCAGCAAACACGTAACAATAGCTGTAGAGACAGACATGAACAGAGGATGTTGGACGTACTGATCGTTAGCTATTATGGGTGCGACAGTGTTGATGACGATGTTGGCGACGATCTGCTGCTGACGGTGATGAATACGACGATGAGTAGCACCGCCCGACTTGGACGGAAGACGACCTGTGATGACGAATTTGAGCAGTCGCGCACAGCGCTTCCCAAAAACCTAATTCGTCCTCTCCCGGTGCAGGATCGCAAAGACGAACGGTTCCGGAGACCTGCTCTCCCACGCGCCGATGCACGCCGGCATTTGGGATGGAGTAGACTACGATGGCGGTGCAAGTTGTGAGATAAGGCAAAACCCTAGGTGTTTTCGGTGTATCTCTGGCCGCAGCCGGTAGCTGTATATATATTAGGACCAGAGGCGGTATTGTGTCACGATCACAATTCCAAACCGACTCGGTTTCTAATTCGTATACTTACCGGACAAGAAATCAAACACTTGTCTGCCAAGACATAAAAATAAAACGGCAAAAGGAAGCTGCGCTCCTGCAAGGAGACGGACCGGATTTCGGCGGACCATTCACGCGCATGTCGCATGTACGCCTCGGCACGGCACGGCCCGGCAAGGCGAGGCGAGGCGAGCGAGCGCGCGCGTGTGGTTTTTCCTTTCTCTTCTCACACACCACTTAGAGTGGTGGAGAGAACCCACTATATAAAGAGGTCCAACTCTTCTTCAACTTCCGGGGTGGGACTAAACTTAGCACCACCACTTGCCATTTTACACATGGGCTTTGAGATTTCAGAAATTTCTATGGGCCTAGCCCATTAATTCTAACAATCCCCCACCAGATCTCAAATACCCATTTAGAGATTTGCCTTCTCTCACCACTTGCTTAATATACCAGTGTTTCAGCAGAGACTGTTAAGTTGAACTTCTGCCTAGAACTTTAAGCTACATCCATTCACAACTTGACAATGGACTATGCCTTGAATTGCTAGTTTTGTGTGAACAGGTTTCACTCAAAGTCTTAACCAGTACCTGACCGCCAATAGACTACCCCGCGGTTTGGAGCTTATACGTCATACTCCCTGGTCTCTTCGTGAGCTTACTAGAGATCACCCAAATCTCATAGACTGCGACGTTTACAGTCAGAACTCATATAGGTGTGTTCTTTCAAGACTGCTCTGTAGGACAGCATCTTTGCTAATTATAGCCAATAGAACCACGTTAAGGCATGTTGCCAACCTGCCTTACAGATCTGAGCCTTACAGCTCTGAGAGTTTTGCATCTTCCACTAGTAGAAAACAGGGCATAGGTCACAGGGCAGTTTTCACATTAGCCCCGGTTCAGTCACGAACCGGGACCCATGGGGGCATTCGTGCCGGTTCGTGAGCCCAGGGGGCCGGCCGGGGCCTCGTGGGCATTGGTCCCGGTTCGTATGGAACCATTTGTCCCGGTTCGAGCCACGAACCGGGACTAATGGTCCTCGCTCCTGGCCCACAACCATTTGTCCCGGTTCTTGGCATGAACCGGGACAGAAGGCCCGGATTTAGTACCGGTTCATGCCACGAACCGGGACCAATGAGGTGCCTATATATACCCCTCGCCCGCGAGCAGAGCACTCCAGTGCTCTGTTTTTCTCTGGCCGGCGAGGGGAGGGCTTTGTGGTGCTCTAGCTCACCTCCCATGCACATGAGGTGTTCGATGAAATGCCCGAGCCACACTAGTTAAGCTTTGTCCTCTCGAAGCTCGACCTCAAAGCTCCATTTCCTCGAGATTTGTCTAGGTTTAGCGGCCCGTCACGTCCCATTCCCGTCTTCACCGCCGTCGACCGCCCGCGCCGATCTCGTCGCCGGCAACACCGTGGTGAGCCTCTTGTTCTTATCTTCTTTTTGAAAGAAAAAAAATTCTTACTTTAGATAGATACTTGTCTAATTTTCTTACTATTTTATTCCTTCTTATTACATAGTGCGATGGTTTTGGTATCCGCCCCCGTCGGCCCTCGTCCTGTCTATGATTCGGATGTGGTATATATTATCTTTTTATAACTATTTGATTCATTTATTGTTTATGACAAATATACCGACCAGTGTGACATAGATTTTATTTATCTAGGAGGTGGTTGAACCGGAAATTCTAACCGACCCTATTGTCGAGAGGTTAAATTTAGTTGAAGAAGAAAATAATTACTTGAAGGAAAAAATAAAAAAAATTGAGGAGGAGAAGATGATATTGGAGTTGCATGTTGCGGATGTCGTCGATGATCACAAGATCAAGATGGATTCAATGCGCTTGAAGATTAGAAAGATTAGAAAATATACCATTCATACCGAGACTTGGTATCATTATGCCGTTGGATCAATTGTTACCTTGGTTGCGATTATGATCGCATTTGTTTTCGCATTGAAATGTTTTACATAGTTTCAATGTATGGTTTAATTAATTAGATGCTCTGGAGAACTATATATATGTTGTTAGATGAGAACTATGTATGTACTTTGGTTCTAATGTGATGATGAACTTCTATTAATTTGGTCACTTAATTATCTATTCATGATGTTCTGTAATGGTTTTTGACACACTTAATTATATATAATGCACGCAGATGAACCGGCAATGGATGTACGGTGACAGACACACCTCCGAGTACATTAAGGGCGTGCATGATTTTCTCGAAGTGGCTGAGGCAAACAAGCAGAATGGTTTTATGTGTTGTCCATGCCCTACATGTGGGAATACGAAGTCTTACTCTGACCGGAAAATCCTTCATGCCCACAGACGAATAGTACGGAATGACAACAGTGGATCTGAACAATCTTGGGTACACTGACGAACCGTTCGTCCTAGCCAATGATGTGGCACAGGTTATCTATGTGAAGGACATGTCTACCAGACCGAGGAAAAAAAAGATAAGGAAGCGAATACATCATACGATGAGCCAAAGCGCCACATAGTTCTTTCAGGAAAAAGGGACATTGTGGGAGTGGAGGGCAAGACAGACATGTCTGAAGATTATGAAAAGTTTCATGAAATTCCTCCCTTCAAAGTCAAGGTTGACCCAAGCATCCTGATAAACGATGAAGATTATCCATGGTTACGGCGCAATAAGCAAATGACACAAGCGAAGGAAAAGTGAAGACTTTCTCCCGCAACTATTATGATGATAGCATGCCAACTTTGTAATAGACGAGTATGATACCATTGTCCGTTTTGTACAAGAAGTGCATCTAGTTTTTGCCGTAACCCTCTCAACTTTCTTGCACATGCTATGTGGATGAAATGATGATACCATGCCAACTTTCAATCTTTTTAGAGTTCATTTGAAATGCTTTATAAGCCCTGAGTGCAGACAGGTTAGGCTCGTAAGCCTGCTTTAGAGAGGAGCTCGACAGCTCAGGCGCACCGCACCTTATAAACAGGTGCGGCTCTCTCTTAGCTAGCGAGGTGGGACTAAACTCACCACCACGCCGCTGTGCAAGGCCATTGGTCCCGGTTGGTGGCACGAACCGGGACCAATTCCACCCTTTGGTCCCTGTTGGTGCCACGAACCTGTACTAATGAGGCTGTGGCCCCACGAGCACCTTTAGTACCTGTTCGTGGCACAAACCGGTACTAGAGTTTCTTACTAGCTAAGCAGTTTTTTAGTCCCACCTCGCTAGCTGAGAGGCACTAGGAGCGGTTTATAAGCCCTGAGTGCAGAGACGATGAAGAAGAGGCGCAATGCTCAGGTTGCTTAGCTTCAAGCCTTGAGGAATAAGGTAGACTGCATCGAGCTATGTGCAGTGCAGTCTACACTATTCCGAAAGGCTTGAAGCAAATCAACGCGCATTGCGCCTCTTTTTTATTTTTAATCATTAAAAGCAAACAGAATTTTCATAAAGAACTTTTTTTATAGAAACTTTAATAGCAGAAAGAATTATCATAAAGTAAAATAAATAAGTAATTAGAAACAAAATAAATAAGTTTATTGTTGTAAGTAGAAATAAAACAAAATAAATATAGCAAAAAAGAAAATAAAAAACTAAATACAGCAAAAAGAATTTTCATAAAGAACTAATGGCACTAATAGAAAGTTTATATGTTTTCTAAAACTAATGGCACTAACAGACAGTTTATAATTTTGCTGACCTAAAAGCAAAAAGAATTAAAAAATAAAGCAAAAAACAAAAGAAAATAAATAATGCAAAAAATTTAAAAAACTGCCACCTATTGGGCCACCACGGCCTGAATACGACTAGAAACCCAACCTGGGCCAGGATTCAGGCCCGCAGAAGGCCCAATAGGCCAACAGACAGCACAGTGTGACATTAGGCCCGTAAGCCTGCATTTGAGAGGAGCTCGAGAGGGCAGCCGCAGTGGAACTTATAAACCACTCCGAGCCCCTCTCAACTAGCGAGGTGGGACTAAACTTTTGGCCGCGGGCAGCGCAAGGCCTTTGGTCCCGGTTGGTGGCACCAACCGGGACCAATGCCCCCCCTTTGGTCCCAGTTGGTGCCACCAACCGGGACCAAAGGCCGCCGCTTCCCGCCCTTTGGGCTGCTGAAAAAAGGCCTTTGGTCCCGGTTCGTGGCACCAACCGGGACTAATGCCCACCTTTAGTCCCGGTTGGTGCCACGAACCGGGACTAAAGGCTTTGCTATATAAGTCCACACTTAGGAATTTTTTGACATACCTCGCCAGTTGCCCCCG
>NC_057814.1:20826418-20827086 GCF_018294505.1 Triticum aestivum | reverse complement strand
ATATGTGTATGTGGCTATAATGTATATGTGAACAAAAAAAAATTTGTATGTATGTAGATGTTCAAAATGTATGAATATATATGTCAAAAATGTTTTTTTGTTCATAGAAAGTTTTTTGTTCATATATAGAAAGTTTTTATATATGACAATGGATATATATTCGATATATATGAGAAATGATGATCCACATGGAAAAGTTTTATATATGCAAAAGTTACAATTTTAGAAAAGTTTTATATATCCAGCTAGGAAGGGAAGAAGAAGAAAAAGAAGAATAGGAAAGAAGAAAATAAGAAGAGGAAAGAAAGAAGAAGAGGAGAGGAAGAAGAGGAGATATAAATAAGAAGAGGAAAAAAGAAGAAAAAGAAGAGGAGAAGAAGAAAGGAATAGAGGAGAAGAAGAAAAAATAGAAAATACTTCTTCTCCTCTATTCCTTTCTTCTTCTCCTCTTTTTTTTTCTTCTTTTTTTTCTTCAATCCTCTCCTCTATTCCTTTCTTCTTCTCTCCTCTTTTTATTTCTTCTTCGTTTGCTTATGTTTTATCGGGTCTGTCGTCGTCGATATTACCCCCTCCCGATAACTTCAACACGAGGGGGGATAACTTCAACACGAGGGGGGGTCGATATACCCCCTCCTCGATAACATTATTTTCCCGTGTATGTATGTCGT
>NC_057814.1:20817199-20826316 GCF_018294505.1 Triticum aestivum | reverse complement strand
GGGGGGGGGTCGATATATACCCCCTCCCCGATAACATTATTTTCCCATGTATGTATGTCATCGTTGTCGATATATATAACTCCCTCCCAGATAACTTCGACATGATGGACGGTCGATATGTATACCCCCTCTCGACCGTGATAACTTATACCACGGGAGCACCCCCCGGCCCTCTCGCTCGACCAAAACTCTCGAGGACACCCAAACCCTAGAAAAAAACGATGTCGGTCTCCTACCCCCTCCCGCCGCGCCCCTACCCTTGAAGCGTTGCCTAGGCCACCCCAAACCCGGAATAAGCTAGGTCCACGTTTGCACTAATATATCCACCTGCTGTCATGTTTGTGTAATAATTGCCATGTTGTAATATTTGCAGAAACAATGGAGCACGGACGAGATGAGCAAGCAGAAGATGTGTTGGGGGACATAATCTTAGCCGGAGGTGATATCTTGTCGTATCTTAACGACAATGATGGTCTGGAAGAACAGGGTGAAGAAGCAGGCTGCGGTGATCGAAGAGTGGAGGAGGAAAGACATGATTATGATGGCTCCGGTGACCCAATGCTGGTGCAAGAAGGAGCCCGTGGTGACGGCTCCGGTGATCGTATCTTAGCAATTTTTTCACACTGCTGCATTGCTATCGGTACTAGCTGTTCTTGCATTCATCATCTTTGTTAGCTTTGATGTGCAGGAGTTCTTGTGTCTGTTCTAGTAGACTTCTGGCCACTTTGCGTTAACATTTTATCCAAAGCTCGTGAAGACTTGGTGGTCTACGTGGAAAGTTCAGGTTTAAGGATTAAAACGTCGCCATGGCGTAATAATGGAAAACAATGAGCTATATGTGCTACTGATAAGGTTTTGCAGTTTTCTAGCTCAGTCGCCATGGCATAATAATGGAAAACAATGAGCTTTCTACAGTGCACCCGTATTTTTAGGATATGTCCAGTACAGTCTCCCTTTGCGTCTGTATGGAAGGCATTTTACAGTTGTTTGGTGTTTTTGCGAAGAAGTATGAATTGACACATGGTTTCAAAGTTTCAGACGCAGCCAAGATTCTTATGTTGCTTGATACATACTGTAAATAGGTGTGGCATGTGGTACAACTTTGGAACTACACAACATAGTTGTAGCCGGCCTGAAAGTATACCTCTTTTTCCTAATGTTTACACTGAGCTTTGTAATTGTGTGTGTGTGTGTGGGTGTGTGTTTGTTTGTGTGTGTCCATGACAAAGTGCAATTTTGATTTGATCAGCCAACACTTAATCAGGGTGTCACTTGTGCCAACGGTTTACTTGCTGACATGCTGTATCGATGGATCTGTGAGTGCCTCACATTGCTCTTTTCCCTACCAGTTAAATAAACAGTAGCAATTACAGTGTTACTTTACTTTTGTTGATCAATATCCCTGGAAGCAGCGGATCGAATTGGCAAGAAGACGTGGTTGATTCACGCAGGAAAGCAAAAAAAAAAGGTTTTGAAGTTGTACTGCACCTATGCCAGATGAAGTTGAACTGCATGGTGCAGATTATTGGGTAAGCTTGGATCGTAAAGTCGCTCTGAACTTCCTAACCTTGTGATATCACTATCCTCGATGACTTGTTCATGGTTGTATTCTTTGTAGAGTGCAGCAATTGAAATCCGTCTTGATCTTACACTGGTCACTCGACAACCGGGTTTTGACTTGTTCATGGTTGTATTCTTTGCCGGTGCATATGGAGAATAATACTAGCGAGATGGTCAGTGTTTTCTTTGAAAGAAGAGGAGGCTTGCTTGAAGCCTTGAGCGGCAGTTCTGTCCCGGAAAACATCGCTAGATGTTGCAAGCAGAGGGGGGTTCCTTCATGAACAATGTTGGCTGGCTCCATCTGTTGACAAAACTGCTTCTTACAAACAAGTTTCCCTCTACCACTTCAAAATCAGTTTTGCTACACACGCTGTCTAGGTTGAGAAAAGAAGGAAACGGCTTGATAGTTCATAAGTTACACAATCTTTTACCCGAGTAATTACAACACCACCCGAAAAAGTGACCCTGTACCAACATTAATAGGGACGGCAAGAATCGTGGTTCAACGACGCACGAATCATCAGCTGATCCACATTTCACATTTTCGCCAGAAAACGTTCTGTCCAACCATACATCTGAGCTGTGGGATGCATGGTTTATTGTTAGATGTCATAAGATTAAGAGACAAACATGTTATAACTTATATTACATACTACTACATGTACACTATAAAGGTTGCGGTATAAAAAGTAACCCCCCAACCCAAACAAACACTACCACTTAAACAACTATGCTGGCATTTACCTACTCGCTAACTGACGGGTAGTGACCAGTTAACCGTCAATGGTTGCGTTCACCTACACCTGAAATTCACAAGTCTGACGCGTTCCTCCGAACCAACAACGACACGGTTCCTCTCCGCCGGCTCTGACAGCACTGGCCATCGTACCTCCTGCGCCATCGTGTCACGCCTCACCGACCATCACGACGCCGCATAACTGATGTTGGCAGGATGCTGCCTCTGCAGCCATATCCTGTGGTTCTTCTCAACAACCACTTGCCAAGGTAAAAGCTGGTCACCAACATATACAATGAAATGCATGACACTTGTCTTTACCAAAGAAACGGCCAAGATAATATGAAAGGCGACTTGGGCTTCTAAACAGTGCCGCATCGGCATCGAATCAGCTAGCATTTGGGTCTACTGCAAGTAAGAGCTTGCACTGCATTTCATGCATCATCTGAATCCGGTCCATGTAACCAAGCAGCAGGATGAGGTGGAGGTCCGCATGGCCGTCTAGCTTCGCTTCCTGCTCACATCAAGGTATAGTTGCTAACTTAATTGCTCACATCAAATGAACGAGCAACAATAGAAGAACAGTTATGCATAAGCACGATGCAGGGGAGCATACAAGTTAGGCTGGAAGATGTGGCAGAAAAAACAGTACCAAGTTAAGCGATGAGGACGTACGGTGTGCTACCCCTCTTCCTGGATTAGCTAGCTATTCTTCCTCTGCTGCTCGTGCGTGTGTGCACGCTTATTGTCGCACTTCAGTTGCCCCCTGAGCCGGAAGCTACTTCCTGCTCCTGGTCTGCATCTACGGACGAAGAAGACTGGAATCAGCAGGACGGAGTAAATAGAACAAACTATGTGGACACAAAAACCTCAATAAATTAAGACTTGGCTAGCTAGGAGCATCTGTGTTGATTTACCTCCAGATTGCGATGGCATGCTTGTCAAGAAGTACTGGGCCAGTACATCCCTCGTCCTGACAGCGTCCTCATCTGCCAACTTGCGAACTTGCTGGCTGTAATTTGGCTCATCACTGTACGGTACACCTTCACCTTCGTCCATGTCTATCACTATGTTATGCAAAATCAAGCACGCCCAGATTGCATTACCTAGATTTTTCGGGTACCACGTCCCTCTGTGCAACCACTTATATGTGTCTTGAAACCTTGCCGTCGCCTTCGTGTGACGGTTCGGGCTGCAGAGTGTCTCCTATTGAACTCGGCTTGATCAGGAAAGTTTGGGAGGTCCTCATTTTCCAGCTGGTTATAAGCTGTCAGGAGCCGGGGGAGAAGAGGGTACCCTGCATCACCAATTACATATTCCCCAACAGCCGATCCATCTAAAGACACGTTGAGCTTGTTTCCATTCAGCAACTCACCCTTCTCGCAATCCTGGAAGAGTTCAGAGTCATGCAGAAAAATACCCGGCTGGATCATGCTAACTGACCATTGCCATGCACCACGGATGAACCTCAAATCTTGGTCAACGACGGCTTGCAGTACAAGGCTGTAACCTGTCTCATCTTCTTGCGGTGTGATGTGAACTGTATGTACAACACCGCAGCAGTTTGACACACCATGGATCTTATGAAACTTGGATTTGGTCTTCTTCATTTCATCGGGGTATGGCCAGCGCAAGTGCTTTCTTTCTTTCGCCACCACAGCATCAACAAAGCTATCAGTTACCAGCGAGACGGTAGACTCGTTCACACCAACGGAGGATCCTATGGTCTCCAGAGGCTCACCAGAGTTCAGCACTAACATAGCAAGGGCTACTCGATCTTGTAACGACAGCACCCTGCCATCAGCAAAGGTGCAGCTGCTCATATCTTCTAAAGATGCATACACCAAGCCGCAGACAAAGTTGAAGGTACTTCTTCTCATCTTGAATACAGACTCAAATCCTTGTGCGTCCACCATAGAAGAGGATAACGTTCCTGCAAGGCAAGAAAATACACAACTGTACGTGACTTGCAAGGCAAGAGCCAAGAGCTATACATTAACTTTGAATAGACTCCAACAGTCATGATATGAACTTTTTTTAACTATAAAAAGGATAGCGCCCTAGTTTTGTTGAACTCCAAGAAACCTAGGAAAACAAGTGGCAGAAATACCCAGATATTTAGCAGCATGCGGGAGAGAAGCCAAATCAGAAAGTAGGCATTACACAGCCCGCATGCACAGCTAATACTTCCTAAAACTGAACTCACATATCTACTAATGACGTACTCAAGTGGAGCGAAAAGGTACGAAATATATTTAGAACTGAGCATGTGGAAGGACACAGAATGAGACTAATGGCAGAGCACTTGAATAAATAAAGACACAGCTCATATGTCAGTTTACCTGCGGATACAAATGGTCATCACACAGCCCGCATGCACAGCTAATACTTGCTATAACTTAAGTTGCATATCTACAAACGACGTACTCAAGTGGAACGAAAAGGTACGAAATATATTCAGATATGAGCATATATGAAAGGACACAAAATGAAACGAACTAATGTCAGAACACTCGAGTAACATAAAGACGAAGCTCGTATGTTAATTACCTGCAGATACAAATGGGTGGTTGATGTTTGTCTCCAAGCTGCAGGGATCCCGTGTGTACAACACGTACAATTCTCTTAAATTGACTCCATCGTGTGCATATGCCTTGACATGTTCGACATGGCTAAACTTGTCCCACTCAGTGCCAGATTGTCCCGCAGCTACTGACGCGAGCAGCCATAGATTACAGTCTACCTGCAAGTGTCTTGGCTTTATACCTCGCATGTATTCCGGAAGTTCTTCCATGGCGTAATCCTCTAGCATCAGAATCTGCAGTGCAGGAACACCCTCTAACACATTCAGCTTTGGGCACTTGACGATGGTAAGCTTCTGAAGATTTGGGAGATTAGTGATCCTCTCCAGGTCAGGGCTGTAAGACACTTCAAGCTCAGTAACGGAAGCAAAGTTCTCCAGAAATTTGACTTGCTGTACGAAAGATATAAACAGTTTTTTCAAAGCCCATGAATTGGAGGCAAGGTCAGGAGGAACAAGCCTCAGTTTGCACTTTTGTAGGAAAAGCACCTCCAACACAGGAAAGGCTTGCACTTTCTCATCCCACACCCACTCCTCCAATTGAAGCATCTCGATTAACTCCATCCTGTGTAATCTCGGAAAGGCAAGTGCCACCTGGAAAGGATGAGCGCCATGATGATGTTAGGGCTGGAGGAATTCTGATCCAACACGCTTGATGGATGGAGCGCGCTGGATCTCAAGTTCCTCCAGATAGGGGAGTTAACACAAGCCAGCAGGAAGTTGTGTGCAGTAAGTCAGATCTTCCATCCAAAGAGTCCTCAAGCACCTGAGGGATGATGCTAATAATGTTGACGTCATCCACCTTGGGAGTTGTCGGCCAAAATATCCTGACATACTAAGATAATCTAAGCTGGGCGGAGGGCACAACCCATCAAACACCTCCTTGATTTGTCGCTGCTCAGAGACACCTTCTTCATCTTTAATCAGCCCATCAACCCAAAGTACACTACTGCACTGTAAATACAAGTTGGTAAGATGCGCCTTCTCACTAAGCCTTGCCTTTGAGGCAGACGATGTAGCAGATGCATTCTGCAGTCCACTCAGATAAAGATCCCTGAGCTGGCCAACGGGGCCCAACTCTTCCAAACTACACCAGTCACCATCCACCTGGACCGGAAACCCACGTAGTCTCCTCAAATTTTTTAAAGCACAGAACCCCCTAGGTATACCATTTATTCTAGTTCCTCTGAAGTCAAGAGACCATAGCTTTCCTAA
Organism: Triticum aestivum; assembly: GCF_018294505.1. Classification (NCBI taxonomy): domain Eukaryota; kingdom Viridiplantae; phylum Streptophyta; class Magnoliopsida; order Poales; family Poaceae; genus Triticum; species Triticum aestivum. The sequence continues at coordinate 20,820,224 of NC_057814.1, read as the reverse complement.
ATTTACAATGCTATGTGGAAGTTCCACAAATTGTTGGCAACCCCCAACGCTAATGTACTGCAAGAATTTCATCTTCCCAATGTTCTCTGGCAGACAAGATATATCATAATTCCGTATGGACAAGTACCTCAAGTGCTTTAGTTCATGTAAAGATTCAACCAGTAGAGCAAAATTTGCAGAATATATATGTAGAATCAGAGTCCGCAGGCATGGAAAATCAACCAACGAATCACCAGGCTTTATGTTTACATGGCCGACACATATTAGTGCTCTCAATGCCTTTTGTGCTTCCAAAGAACTCCAGTCCAACCCTTCTGATTCTGAAACTTTGCTTTCTACAGATAAGTGAAGAAACTATTGTGCAGTGAGTTTACTAATATTACCATTCTCTCCACTCTGAACAGCTACTGCCTCGTCTCTAGCCGCAAATTGAGCAAATGAGCGAACAACATCATGCATATTGAGAACTGGGTCATCAATATACTGTATTCCTGGCTCAATAAGGTTCCTAAGTATCAGCTCAATATAGTACTTTATTCCTAATTCTTCCAAGTCGTCTGAGCTTCCGTGAATAAATCCTTCACTAATCCACATGCCAATAATGTCAGCACGACTGAACGATCCACCTTTAGGGAGAAGGGAGTATTGTAGAAAGCACTGCTTGATGCAAGGAGGCAAATCTTCATAGCTTAAATATACTGCATAGTTCAGTTCTTCGGGCATTTCATATGCTGACCATATAGAATCATTCAGAACCATCTCCCAGTCATGACGATGCTTCCCTTTCTGACGCAAAAGTCCCCCCATTACTTTGACAGCAAGAGGCAAACCATCACACTTTGCTACCACTTGCAATCCAATATCCTTCAGCAAATCGATATCAAGTCCATCTGCCTCTCCTGAGACTGCCTGCAATCAATTCAGGATTCAGACCAGATTTAATGAATTGGCAAGTGACTGGGAAAAAAAGGAATAGATCGTTGTCAGTCAGCATACTGCATACTAAAATGAATTGACAAGTGCCATTTAGAATTGCGTATTAATTATTAATTAAAAGGTGGAATCATGCAGATTAGATAATCGACCCCCTTTTTTAATTCTCGTGACCCTGGGTGGAGCTATGTAGTATGTGGTGTCAAATGAACCATTGGTTTTTACTAATCCCATTTTGAAAAAGAAATATCCTTAAAATACACAATGACACCAGCATGTGTAAAGGAATGATACCGACAATGTTTTTTCTGGCTTTACATACCTCTGCGTGACCATGAGTGCATGCAGCTTGTCACATGCAGGCTGGTAGAACCCAAATTGACTTTACTTGGACTTTTTGAAACAACATAAATCAATTGGCTGGTCACAGAGTTAATGCAGGGCCATCGGTGACACCATCAATGCCAACCAGGCTACCTACTAGGTGCCCACCCGAACAGGAAGTAACTAATCATAATGTTTCGTCAGACAAACTGCCAACAACATTGACATAACATCTCTGATTCTAGTTTTGTCATCAACTTCTAAGATCAACTAAAATATAGAACACTTATATAAAATATTGTTGAAAGAAACATATAATTAAAACTTTGATTTAGAAGTCACTACCAGTTAATTAGTTGCGCACCTGTTTCCTGAGCAATGTCCAGGCATCCTCGGGCCCTAATTTATCAATGCGGTGGTAGGGCTCTCTGGCTCTCATGCCTGGGGCAACCGTCTCATTTCTCGTGGTGATGACAATCCGGCTACCAGGGGCACCGTGGCTGAAGGGAGCATTGAGTAATGAGGTCCATGCTCTATCACTCCACATATCATCCAAAACTAGAAGAAATTTCTGGTTTCTGACGGCGTTGAGAAGGGCCGGCACAAGCATAGATTTGTCTTCAGTTGCAGGGAGTTTTCCATCGGCGGTGGTGATGGCCAACCTTAGCAGCTCAACATCGCTGAAGTCTTGTGTGACGCTCAGCCACATCGTCTTTTCAAATTTGTGTTGAATTTCCTCGTGGTTGAAGACCTTCTTGGCAAGGGTGGTCTTCCCGATCCCGCCGACACCGACGATGGCGACCACCATGATACCATCGTTATCCTTTGTCAACTCCTCAACCAGTGCTCTTGTATCCTCTTCAATCTTCTCACCTACCACAGCCGAGCGTTCCAACACCGGATCCGTCTTCCGGTCAGCTGCAGAAGGTCGGCCGGTCCTGTAGTCCTGGTAGGTCTCCAGCTTGATGAAGCTGAAGGCAGCACCGAGCAAGCAGATGTCGTCCAGCCTCTTGTTGAGCTTCCTGATGCGGCTGCCAATATCATGGGCGAACATGGGATGCCGCAAGCAGAAGAGCAGCGGGTTGCAGCAGGGTGAGGGTGCTGCATCCCGCCGACCCATGGCCTTGAGCTCGCAGAGGTCAAGGATGTTGGTCGCCTCGTACATGACACCCTTGAGCTTTGTGACCCACCCCTGCACCGTCCGGTCAGTGATGCGCTTCCTCTCGGCATCGGCGAGGTAGTCCCTGAGGCTCTCCAGCTTGTCGTGCAGGCTGTCGATCTCCCCGGTGACGCCGAGCAGCATCCCCACCTCGTCCGCCGCCATCTGCTTGATCGTGTCGGCGATGTAGGACGCGAAGGCGTCCAGCACCATGGCCATGGTTGGTTTCTCCTTGCTTGTCCTCAGACCGGCAAAGAAATGGTAATCAATCGAGAGTGTGTATGTTTGGCTTCCAGGCTAGCTAGGAGATGTGAAAGGGGTGGCAATTAGGCTGAAATGTGGTGCTCTGTCTTGTTGGTGAGTGATGGATCTGGATGCTTTGCTGGCTAAACAAGCCAGGCTGATGCTTAGCTTTGGGCTCGCCGACGGTGCCTTGCTTGAATCACCGGCAAAGCCACCCACGGCCATGGCCCCTGTTATTCGTTTCTCCTCCGCACCTTTTTTGGTCCGGGGTGGCAAGAAAGGGATATGACCTGAGACCTGACAAAGGTTGATCCCTTTCCGCGTCAGTAATTTCAGAACAAAAGGCAAAGAATCAAACCCCTACCT
>NC_057814.1:20787297-20816914 GCF_018294505.1 Triticum aestivum | reverse complement strand
GCGGATGCCCCCGTAGAAAGCTGGAGACACATCGAGGGGCCCGACGAGCTACGAAGACGGCGGGAGGAGTCGCCGGCGGCGTAGCGGTCGCCGTCACTTGGGGAACTCTCATGGTTTTCTTTTATTTTTCTGGATTTTGAAGTTTCTTCAGGGAATACAACGATGTAGCTTTGATTCGTGTGAACAATTAAATTCCTTAAAAAATCGGTTGTAACTTCAAGATGTTTCTTTAATTCAATCTTATTATTCATCCATTGTCATGATAAATACAAACAACACATAAGAAAGAAAAATACTCCCTCCGTAAACTAATATAAGAGCGATTAGATTACTCTTAGGGCATTTTCAACGCCAGGCGCTAGGGAAAATTTCCCATCCAATTGTCAGTTACGTCTTCAATACCTGGCGTCAGATGCCGCGGGGACGCAAAACAAGGCAGCGAGTGCTTGCCCTTTTTTCTCCACGAGATGAGGCAACCAGCGTTGGACCAGATAACGCTTAGAGCTTTTAAATTCTTTTCTTATTTATTTTTTCCAGTTTAAGCGCCTAGATAAGAGTCCATCATTGTAGATGCCTTTATATTAGTTTACGGAGGGAGTACATCTAAATCCGCAGACTACTAGCGACGACTAAAACACTGGAGCAAGCCAGCGACGCGCCACCATCATCACACCTTCCTCGTCAGAGCCAGGCAAACTCTTTTGTAGTAGACAGCGGGAAAGTCATCATACTAAGGCCCAAAATCAGCGCATCAGAATAGTAAGCACCGCCAATGAAGAGAAGTGTAGACTGAAAGGATCCAACCTGTAGACACATGAACACAAACGAACGAAAACCGGATCCAAACAGATCCACCAAAGACAAACGCCGACTGAATCTCATGAGATCCGCCGGAGATACATTTTCACACGCCCTCAGACAACGCTATAAACACTGTTGGGGCGGAAGTTATGTAGGAAGAACCGTATTCTATCTTTAGGTAGCCGCCGCTGCCTCGCCTTCCTAAGCAGGACACAAACCCTGATGAAACTAAAAAACACCTAACAATGATGCCCTCACACCAACAAGGGTTGGGATCCACGGTGCCTCCATGACTCTAAGGCCACACGAGACGAGGCAAAACCGGCGGCATCGATGGGTAGCAGTAGGGGAAACTATTGAATAATTGGGAAATTTTCCATTAAGTTTAAACCAGAAAAACAGTAGAGAAAATATGATAGACATGGCAATTGAAACACGAAACAGATTATTGAATCTAGGCATGCAATAGAGAATAAAAAGGGTAAGAATCATATCCACATTGATTTCTACTGCTAGTAGACCAAACACAAACCCTAACAGAGAGGATAATAAAACATACAACGCAATTGAAGAAGAAGTGTTTGCAAATCGCAACAACACAATCACCAGGGTCATGTTGTGGAGAAGGTGGTCGAGTTGGGTAAGAAGTCGGCAGTGAACTCATCATCTGTAGCCACATTGAAAAAGATCCAAAAGTCGGGCGGAAGCGTTGCTCAAAAACCTAATCGCCCCTCTCACATACCTGATTGCAAGAGGCGTGATTTCGACGGCCTGCTATCTCACTCCTGGGTGCACGCCGAGAAGCGAGATGGAAAAGAGGTAGGTGGTGTGATACTCTGAAATGAGTGAATGGAAGTGTGTCTCATCTGGAAAGAGGGGCGACCTCTTATAGCCGAGGCGCGTTGCAACTGACCCCTCGGTAGTGGAAGAGAAACAGACACCCACTAGAGAGAGGAAGAGAAACAGTACGCCGCGACTATTCTGATTCGTCTCCCACTAGAAAAAAAAGTTTCACACTATTTTTCTTGCGTGACAAAAATAAGGCAGCACACACACGTGGCATAGGTCCTAGCATGGCTTGGCTCGATCACAAAACATGACGCGCGTGCAAAGCGTGACTTGGTGTGTGGCAAGCGAACAGAGAAGAAGGAGCACGCACGTGTGTGTTCTCTTCTCAAGCCCGGAACAACCCACCTTATAAGTTGTTCTACCACATCCTCCACACCCCTTTTTCATGAATGGACCACATGGCCTTTGGGATTTTCTAGGAATTATTAGATAAAATTATGAATTATTAAATGGGTTGGGACCAATACTTTCAACAATCTCCCACCAAATCTCATAGGCACATAAAGTTTGCCTATGGTTTCAGAACATGTTTATATATCGGTATTCCGATGAGGACTGTTAAGCTAAAATTCCACCTAGAACTCAATGCTACGCTCATTCGCAACCTGAAGAGTGGACTATCTTTGAACTACAAGCTTTGTTTAAACATGATTCACGCAAAGCCTTTACCAATACTAGACCGTTGAAAAGCTTTCCCGCATGTAGGAGCATATACGTCATACTCCGGGGGCCTCTTCATGAGTTTATTAGAGAGCATCCGACTCTCATAGACTCAATGTTTAACAGTTTAACTCATATAGGTACTTCCTTTCAAGGTGTTCCGCACGACAACATCTTTGCCCAGGCAAGCCATTCATAACAGATTAAGGTAAATATCAACCTGCCATACAGATCAGGAGAGATTTGCATCGTAACAGAGTGGATAAAAGTAAGTACTCCCCTCACATTTACCCAATAGCTTGTCTCATCAATTCTAATTCATAATTCACGAGATCTTCGATCACATAGAATGGGTTACCACCATGAACAACTTATGTAGTGGGTCTCGATCCCATCTCCCTCTATGCATACAATATTCCATGATAAACCCTTTGTGAGGGGGTCTGCCAAATTCTTTGATGTGTTTATAACTTTATACCTATAAATTTAAAGTTTTTTTATAAATCTGACAGATTTCGTTATCCTTCCCACATGTCTTGATGACTTCTTATTATCCTTATAACCATTTACCTTGACTATCACCGTTTGATTATCATAGTTCTTATGATAGTTGTTATTGGTTTTTGAATCACCGGCAAGTCTATCAAGAGTTCTCGAAGCCACTCTACTTCAACAATTGTTGTGTCTAATGCTGTGAGTTTTGCTTCCGTTATTGACGTCATTAAGATGGTATGATGGCAAGACTTCTAGGAAATAGCACCACCATTAAGTGGCACATAACCACTTGTAGCTTTAAACTCATCAACATCAGATATCCAATTTGCATCACTATATCCCTCGCATACCCTTGGTTACCCAGTATAGTGAGGTCCATAACCCGAAGTACCTTTCATATAGCACATTATCCTTTCATATATCAAAAGCGACTCAGAACCTTCTCCACATAGTGAGATTGCAACAGTGTTGTCCCACCATTATCACCTCTCAAAAACTTGATGTTCAAGATAACATCAACTATTCCAAGGTCTTTCGAGCGGGACCGGTCTATCGATCTTCAAAGCTCCGGCTATGGCACCCATGTGCGAATTAGAGCGGGACGGCACACAAATGACATGAAACAGAGACAAAGTGGTGGAAAGAGACATGGCTCAACTTGGGGAGGTCGATGGTGAGCTAGGTGGGGGCTGGGGAAGTGGAACAACAACAAGAACAAGGAGTAGGCTTCGGTGGCTGGAGCTCGAGATGCAGCAGACGAAGGTGAGGTAGAGGAGGTGACCTATGCATTGCTGCCTCCTGGGTGGAAGAATCCAACGTCGGGGAAGAAGAGGGACATGGCCGCACGTCCTGGGGTCGCTGATGACGCGTCTTCCTCGCCAGTGTAGTTAGTCTCGACGTGGTCATCATGGTCGCCGCTCACCGCAGAGACGCATAGCAAATGTTTGGCGAAATGTATGAGCCAGATGTAAGTTTTAGGGAGTTAAGTTTAGGGGTTTGGTTAGAAACCGCACGTATTTAGAGGAGTAAATATACTACTCCAAAGGATACTCGGTTGTTTACAACTCGCAAGCTAAACTATGTTCCGTAGTCCGTTCTCCAAGACCATCCGGTTTTTCTTTCAAAAAACCTACTTATCTGGTACTTATCCGGTTTATGCTTGTCGTCTAAGCTCCAAAGTCGTTGAGTTGCTTTGGATGTTTCCCACTAATCATTGTTGATGCATCTCTTATTAGAATTATGAGTAATATCTCGTAAAGATTTTGAAATAAAATAAAAACTAAGGGATGATTGAATCGCACATATATACAATAGTACTTGTTATGAAGAATTTTTTCTACGAAGGACAAAGGGTTGTGTTGTCCCCCCCCCCCCAATTTTGGTCCAATCAAACATTCATGCTAATGAAGGACAAAGGGTGCCAACATAATCTTCGGATAGGTCCACCAACTCCTTCGATATGGGCGTAATGTTGGTCTTATACGAATTTACTGGTGCCAACATGTCAGCTTTTTTGTCAGATTATTGTCTGTCTTGGTTTGTGTGTATCCTAGCTATGCAGAGGTCAGCATTACTCGCTATGCTTTGTATCTATTTGATACTATGTTTTAAGTTAATAAAAGAGCTCTTTATCGAAGAATGAGACCATGTGCAAAGATACATGAACGATTCCACTCCACACACAACGATTCACTTGCTCACACTTGGCAGTTATACATTAACCAATAATTACTAGATAAAGTTTAAATTTTATTGAATCTTCTTCATCAATAAAGTCGAATAGTCTTATTTGACATTCCCAGGGGATGGTGTGTATGTTATCCATCATGTTAATGGCGGCATTCCCTTCGCGAAGCAGCAACACTGTTTTTTTGTGAAAGATATGCAGTCGCTTTGACCCTTATCATATCCATGTGCTAAACATAGTTTCTGGCATAGACTGAGTGTGCAGCGTTTCATAACAAAACACAACTTGTCGGGCATCTCGCCCTTCGTATCTGCACGCATGGGATCACAATACTAACTTCCCAGTTACTAACATCCAAATGTGTACGAAAATATTAAGAGAAAAGAAGACGAAAGAAATGTACCCATGATCCTTCTACAAGAGAGGGCAGGGAACTGGTAGACATGACAACAAGAGCCAGCAGACACATAGCCTGCCCGATGTGCTTGATAAGCGCCATTAGGAGTACTTGAGTAGCTAGCTTTCTTGTTGTTCTGCTACTGTTCTTGTCAATATATGTCGTAGCAGTTATGTCCCTATGCCTAGTGTTTATATAACTCCATGGGCATTGATTATTTTTTCTTTCTTTGGACGTTATAAACTCTATTATTAAATAGCACACATATCCATCCAATAAAAGTGATCTTTTAAACTCTATCCTTAAATAGCACATAGTACTCCATATCCATCCAATAAATGTGATCTTTTATACTCCATGGGCATTGATATTTTTTTCTTTCTTTGGACGTTATTAACTCTATCCTTAAATACTATCACACATATCCATCTAGAATCTCACCATTTATGTGTTCTCATTAATTGTTTCCTTTATCACATCTCCTTTTCTATCTTTTGTTTGCCTTTTTTTGTGATGGAAAGTATTGAGTTTTATTCCTGTATGGCAGTAACATGGTTACAATCGACCAGCAATAGCCTTGAGATAAATTCAGGTGAGTGACGCAACAAACACATGGTTCGTCCCCCTCAGCTCTACCACAATTCGCTAAGAAGACGACAACCCTAATTTGCTCAATCTAATATTCTGGATGATAAACTCACGGTCTTCCAAAGTAACTTTAATTGCATTCGTAAGATGTCCATAGCAGGAATCAAGACTGTGATCAACCATAGCATTCAGTGCAACCGAGCAATTAGATTGGACAATCGACGATGCCTTGATATGCTAAACTGTCAAAGCAACACCTTCCATCAGAGCACTAATCTCAGCTACGAGTGGACTCATTGCGGTTGAACAAAATATGGCGAGATGTGTATATAACATCTTTAGATCAGTTCCGTAGAATCATACCAGACCCTCACTGCCGTCTGAAGCAGCGAACGATCCATACATAGATAACCCAACCCATCATCAAGGGGCCGGATCTAGCAGCGGCTCCTTGTCCGAACCCATGGATTGGGACACCGACGAGGATCTGGCCATCCACATCGCCCTCCACCGATCACGGGTGGATTAGGGTGGAAGCCCGTTGGAGTGTGAGCCCTCCTCGATGGTCTGACGGGGACGCTCTAGCGCTGCGCTCGACCGAGCCAGCTCATCGCAGTTCGTGCGCTCCCTGGTGAGGTGGTCAACGTCTAGTGGCGCCCGTCAGCTTTGGCCCCTGCTCCTCCTGTCCGGCGATGGGTGCCAGTCCTTGTCACCACTGAGCCTACCACGACTCCCTATGTCAGAGGCGCTCACAGCTCGTCGCGAGGCAAGTGGCCAGGGACAGACCTAGATGGTCCGTCTGCGAGTCTTGCAGATCCGCACCAGTGCCCCAACCCTCTGAATCTGACGAGGACAAGGCTTGTCTCTTGTGTTCTACGCAGGTCCTTGACCTCAGACGAGATGGACGCCCGCCGCTGCAAAAATGCTAAGGAATTGCGGCTCGGACTTGAGGAGTCAAAGTGTTTCACCGAGAAGGGGGTCACAACATCTAAAGCTGGGTGTCACACCATACCGAGGACTAGGCTGAAGCGCTTATTTCGACGCAAAATATGAACCAGCATAAAAGCAAGGATAACTCATCGGACCGAACCATGAGTCATGATCCGATGACATCGCCCCAAGGCTAAGCGCTCGATCTGGCCGGCAACAAAGAACATGGATCCATGCCAGATTGGATCTTAGGAAAAATCCCAACGGTCCCATCGACGGACCGAACCCAAGAGGAGTGCAAGAAGTCTCTCTTGAATGAGATATTAGATCTAATTCAGAGGATCACAATATCCCACGACCAGTCCTTGGTTTACGATCGGATCCGGGAGTCTCCTAGAAAAGCTGGAATTTTTGGCCCACCCACCACCCACCTAGTGGCCAATATCGATGACCTCACTGAAGTCCTTGCAAGCACCTCTGGCGAAGTCGATGGCATGGATGAGGGGGGCGGGGAGTCCTCGGATAGCCGCCAACAGACACCATGCCCGTGGGGAAGTGGACGGCAACCTCCACTATGATTTCTACATAGTAGACACCCCCAACGACGGAGGCGGCATCCCCAACAACGGCGGAGGCAGTAACGACAATAACAACAGAGGTGGAATCGCGAGTAATGGTGGTGGGAGGCAGCGGCAACAACAGAGGCAAAAATAACAACGGCGATAATAACGCCAATCCCAACGATGACACCGACAAGCCACGAAGCAGCCTCGACCCTGACGACGATGACATCTTGGACGAGTCGCTCAATAGCCCTAACCATGATGCGTTGCGGCCAAGGCTAGTCGATACCTCCAGAAAAAAGAGAGTGAGAAAAAGCGTCTTTGTGAGGACGAGCAGTACCAGAGTGATCAATGGAACAAACTCTTCCAACAAATAGAAGCTACTAAGGCCCCACCAAACTACCACAAAAACCTCTTAAAAGGAGCTGCACGTGGCAGCCGGCAACAACGCAATATCCAAGTGTTAGTGGGCCAAGGATTTGCTTTTATTGATGCATTAAATTGCATTCCTTGCAACTAATGTTGAGGAAATCATTAACTGGTAGCTGCTCGTTCGATTTGGGAGTAGCGATTAATCGATGAGTTGGCCTATTAATTGAATTAATCGGTGGAATTTAAAACTCAATAGGCATAATTTTTGTATGGAGGAATTTGTTCAATAGAAATTGAATGCTATAAAAAATCTACATTGCAGTAGGAAGCAGACGGCACTGTTTCTTTTCTCAATAGATCACAAACATGTACATAACAACAATCATCAACAAGCATCCATGTGGGCGTCAAAAATCATCAACAAACATGCATACACCAACATTTTTGTTTGCTGATTTTAGCCTGGTCCACAACCCCGAGAGATTGCGTGCGAATTCATTAAGAAGAAGGGTAGTTGAAGAAGCGACCTGCTAGCCATGGTTGATGTGTTCCTTCATAAAGGAGGGGAGGAGGTTGACAACGGTTCCTAGAGAGGACTTCGTGGCAAGCCGAGGCATGCATGTGTATCACTAAGTGAGCATAAACTTTTATATGTATTGGTGAGTTCCCTTTTAATCCTTGCATTCATGGAGTGAAGTTTAAAGTTTATTTCTACATCAGTTACATCAAATAGTCTTATTTGACATTAGCAAGGATGGTTTGTATATCATCTTGGTGGCGGTGTTCCCTTCTTGAAGCAGCAGCAGTTGTCACCTTCGAAGGATACACAAGTGCTTCTATCCTCATCATATCCACGCGCTGAACAGTTTTTCTGGCATTGACCGATTGTGCAGTGTTTCATAACAACACACGACGTGCAGACCGTCGTGTCCTTCATATCTGCACGTAGAGGATGGGGATCACAACAATAACTTCCCAATTAATAAAACCAAAAGCTTATGCAAATATTAATAGAAAAGAAAAGAAAATGAATGTACCCATGATCATTCCTTCTACATGAGAGGGCAAGAGAGTGGTAGACATGACAACAAGAGCCAGCAGGCACATAGCCTGCACGCTCTTCTTGATATGCGCCATAAGGAGTACTCGAGTAGATTTTTTTTCTTTTTCCTGCTATTGTTCTTGCCAATAAGCCATAGCAACTATGTCTATATATAGTGACATGGGCATTGATATTTTCTTTCTTTCTTAATGTTATTAAATCTATCCTCATAGCACACACATATCCATCTAATAAATGTGATCTTTTATACATGATCACTCACTATTTCCTTCCCCGGTTGAGCATCTCATCATTTATGTGTCCATCAATAGTTTCATTTATCACATCCCCTTTTATCATTTTTTTTTGCGAGGGAAAGCACATAGTCTTATTCTTGTATGGGAGTAACAAGGTTACAGTCGGCTAACAATAGCATTGAGATAAATATAGGTGAGTGACGCAACCAACACACGGCTCGCCCCCTTAGCTCTGCCATAATTCGCTAAGAAGACGACAACCATAATTTTCTCACAATCTAGTTTCTGGAGGACAAACTCACGGTCTTCCAAAGTAACTAGAATTTCGTTCATAAGAGCAAGTATAATAATATGATGTAAGCAGGATATAAGGATCTGAATATTATAATTTTGCTGAGTTGGAGAAGAGAAGCAGACTGGAGATTAGTAGCCAGCTGCAGCATGAGCTCCAAAAAACTGGTGAGACAAGATAGTGGGTCAAACAGTGATAAAGTAGTAAATGTTTATAGCTAACATTAACAAGTGGGCGATTAGGTGGCTATATGTGACATGGCAACTTCATATAGCCGGTTGTTGGCTGTAATATTAACCATGCTCTAAGATGTCCATAGTAGGAATCAAGATCGCAATCAGTTATAACATTGGATGCAACTAAGCAGTCAGATTAGATGATCATTGCTGCCTTGATATGCTAAGCTGCCAAAGCAACACCTTCCATCAGAGCACTAAGCTTAGCTACGAGTGAACTCATCGCAGTTGAACAAAATGCGGCGAGATGCATACATAACATCTTCGGATCAGTTTGGTAGAATCATACCAGACATGCACTGTCTTTCGAAGAAATGAACAATCCATACATAGATAACACAACCCATCAATCAGGGGGCGCCATCGCCATCATCGCCGGATCCGACAGCGGCTCCTCATCTTAACTCGACCCCGTGGACCGGGACACCCTCGTAGGATAGTCGGACGAGGAACAGGCCATCCACGCCACCCTCCGTCGGTCATGGATGGATATTGGTGGAAGCTCATCGCAGTCCGTGCCACCTCCGTGCCGGCTAGTAGCGGTCCACGCTCTCCTCAGTGAGGCAGTCGGTTGTGCAGTGACGCCCGTCACCACTGCCCCTGCTCCTCCAGGCAGGCGTCGGGTGTAGGTCCCGGAACCTCCAAGCCGCGCTCGTGGCTCCCCCAAGCCGGAGGTGTGGGAAGCTCGTCGCATAAGGCAAGTGGCCCGGGCCGGATCTAGCCAGTCCATTTGCGGGTCATGCAGATCCGCACTGGTGCCCCTTCCCTCTGACTCCGATGCGCATGAGGCTGTCTGCGGTGTCCTGCGTCGATTCTTGACCCCGGACGAGACAGATAACTGTCTCCGCCACTGCAAAATGCCAAGGACTTGCGGCCGCCTCGCCAAGGAGCGGGCACACGCTTAAGATCAATCAGATTAGTCGAGGACACTGCTATGGTTAGAAACAATAACGAAAAGACTAACTGCCACACGCATGGCACTTCTCCAACCCGCCGACACGCCTTTATCGCCGTCCATTGTAACCTGCATGAATCTTGGCGTGATGACACAATTTTTAGTTGCCACATAGGACATGGGCGACGTGCGGTGTATGCAGCGGTTCCCCCGCACGCGTTTACCACTCCGTCGTCAACAGTTGCATGTCGGAGGTGTGCGGTGGAACCGCCGTCGCGCCCGCACGCGTGGCGCACGACTTCTGTCGCTGTTTCCCTCGACTGGCCACTCCCCCCCTCATTGCCTCTGCCCGTCTCATTCATTCCCCCAACCAACATTACAGAGTAGTTCTGCTCGATTGAAGGAGAAGACGAGAAAAGGAGCCTGCGGCGCCGGCGAAAGAGTCGACGACATTCACGACCGTTGCTTGTGTTCACCGGACCGGAGCGGCGTCGCCGGAGCAGCCGAAGTGAGGAGGTAAGACCGTGGAAGCTTTTGTACTCTCCCCCTTCCTCCTTGGTCTCACTTCCCTCGAGCCCCCCTCTCCCCTCCCCCGGAGATTCAGGCGGATTTGCGGCCGCTCTGGCGTCCTCGTCGCCGGGGGAGTCGTGCGTGTGCTATTTTACGGCGGCATTGTGCAGCCCCGTCGCTGTCGCGGTGGTACTCAAGCCGGTGAGGCTCGCCCGGGGTGGCAATTAGATTGATGCGATTAGATGCGTGAGGGTTTCTGTTTCCATTTGTTAGTTGCGATTTTTGTATCGAAGGCTACGATCTTCACTGTTGCAGGGCAATGTTGCTGTCGAATTGAGGGGTTTGATAGTTGTGTATGAGCCCTAGATCTAGGTAGGTGCATTTGAATGTATAGTATCATGGCAGTCATGGAAATTTCAACAAATGGACTCTGTCAGTTGATGGCAACTAATTTTCTGAATGAACTCTGTCAGTTGCCATGTCCTGTGTAGGATAATGGCAGTTTCATGAGAACCAAATTCAGGGAGTGATAGTTGTGTTTCTGAATCAACTATCCTTCTAAGTGGCAACTAATTCTGAAAATCAAGTATGACAGTTGCCATGTCATATGTTGAGTGATGGTAGTTTTTTATGTACCATGTACTCACTTAGTTGCCATACTGTTCTGTGATAGCACAACATATTTGACTGCAGTACATGGCAACTCTTTTTTTCCACCAGGCCAATGTGTGAGTTGCCACATTACATGTTGTGGACTGGCACACATATGCTATTCATGATTTTCTCATGCACATTCTTCATTCTGTACATATTCCGAGTAGAGCAAAGCAGAGTCAGTGGCGGAGGCAGGGGGTGCTGGCAGGGGCCTTGGCCTCCCCTATGTTCTCAATAGTACACATATATGTACTCCTAATCCTTCATTTGTTAGACAAAACTAGCTATGTTTAGGAGATTTGGTCCTCGCTAGCATTATATGACATGTCTTGGCCCCATCTCACTAGTAGAAAAAGGGCCTAATGTTCAGCCCTTTAGTCCCGGTTTGTAAATTAACCAGCACTAATGTGACCATTAGTGCCGGTTCGAACGGCTATGCATTAGTCCCGGTTTGTGTTGAACCTTTATTACCAGTTTGTGTCATGAACCGGTACTAAAGGGGTGGGGGCAGGCTGGCATCAGGCCAGGGCCCCACGAGCCCCTTTAGTCCCGGCTTGTGACACGAACCGGTACTAAAGGTCTAACCTATAGTCCCGGTGTCACAAACCGGGACTAAAGGGGTCTAACCTTTAGTCCCGGTTGGAGACACAAACCGGGACTAAAGCCCAATTTTCAAACTCTACCCCCCCGGTGTATCGCCATTTCAGTTTTGTAAAAAACAAAAGAAAATGATGAAAACTTCAAAAATTAAAATCCTTCGAGATATAGTTATGTTACTACATCTACTAGTTAGGAAAATTTAAAAGCTTAAATTTGGACATGTTTTGCAAAAAAGTGTTATGAAAAAGGAAAATGGCCATATCTTTTGCATACGATGTCGAAAAAAATGCATCATATATAAAAAAATCAGCATGAAAATATGCATCCGATTTTGATGGCCGTAGGCCTGTTTGCAAATTTTTAGAATCCTCATATTCTAAAAGGAAAAAAAGATATGCTCAAATTTCAGTTTTTTTACTTTTCCTTAAATCTGGTCAAATTGTGGTCAAACTATGGTCAAACTACTTATTCAAGAAATATTAGTGTTAATAAATAATTATTTTACTTTTTTTGACTTTTGGTCAAACTATGGTCAAATCTGGTCAAACTACTTATTCAAGAAATATTACTGTTACTAAATAAAAATTATTTTTTAGAATATTAGTTTTAATCTCAAACGGTGAAACATGTGACTCCATGCTCAAGCTAAACTCCTGAGGGTTAATAGGATTGACAGCTTACTATTGTTAGGTAAACAATAAGTGCAGACTTGGAAACTAGGGGGATAGAACTCGGAAGTTAAGCGTGCTCAGGCTGGAGTAGTGAGAGGATGGGTGACCGGCCGGGAAGTTAGACGATTTGGAATGATGAGGGGTGATTAGAGACTAAATCGTCAAATAATTCAGAAATTTGAAAATAAAAAATCAATTTTTTTTCAAAAAAATCAAAAAAAAACTTTAGTACCGGTTGGTGTTACCAACCGGTACTAAAGGTCCCCAGACCACCGCGTGGGCTCGTGCCACGTGGTGGGCCTTTGGCCCTGATTCGTGTTGAACCGGGACTAAAGGGGGGTACCTTTAGTCCCCACCATTTAGTGCCGGTTATAGAACCGGGACTAAAGGTCCTTACGAACCGGTACTAAAGGTCGTTTTTCTACTAGTATGTATATTCAGTTTTCTGGCTCCGCACTGAGCAGAGTATATATTCAGAGTATGTATCCATCTAATCTATTGTCTTCTCTTGTTATGTACTGTTGGTAGCCAACAAACACATTAATTCCCATGGTGTTGGTTGTGTAAATCCGATCAACTGAATAAATCAATCAATCAATCAGTGTCTTAGTTGCCACATCTTTTTGTTTTGTTAACATGGCAACCTGAACTTAGTAGATGTGGCATGTGCTTTTTATTAAGCCAATGTGTTAGTTGCCACACTGATTGTTAGACAATGGTAGTTCGGTGTTCCGATGTACTGCCCTCAGTTGCCACATTGTTTATTTTACCAATATGGCAACTTGAATCTCCTACATGGCAACTGCATTCTTAAGACGCAAACACATATCCAGTTGCCATGTTTTCGCACCTGCTGTCCAATTGGTTATTTTTTGCCTGTCTGTGCATGTTCAGCACATGGCAATTACAACCTTTTCACATGCTAAAACTGTGGGGTAAATGTGGCAGTTTTCATTTTCTGTTAATGATGATATCCAGTGATTCATTACTTAGTGTATCACTTTCTGGATTTGTCTGATGTGTTTTCATTTCACACTAATGTGTTTTTGCTCTTACTGTAGCAAATATGGCTCGTGGCGACCATCGAGATGATGATGATGACTTCATGGAGCCACCGCCACAGAATCGTGAGGATGAGGTCACTCTTCGCCTATGTTTTAATATGATACTGAGTTTTCATTCTTCTGTTAGAACTAATTTTTACTACATTGACGCTGGTCTTGACAAGGATGGCGATGATGACATGGAGAATGTGCCGCATGACACTGACCACGATGAACGCCACGAAGATAATGTGAGGGGTGATACGTCTCCAACGTATCTATAATTTATGAAGTATTCATTCTATTATATTACCCGTTTTGGATGTTTATGGGCTTTATTATACACTTTTATATTATTTTTGGGACTAACCTATTAACCGGAGGCCCAGCCCAAAATTGTCGTTTTCTTGCCTATTTCAGTGTTTCGAAGAAAAGGAATATCAAACGGAGTCCAAACAGAATGAAACCTTTGGGAGAGTTATTTTTGGAACGGAAGCAATCCATGAGACTTGGAGTAGACGTCAGGGAAGCTTCGAGGTGGCCACGAGGGTCAGGGGCACGCCGTACCCCCTGGGTGCGCACCCACCCTCGTTTGCCCCTCGTGGATCCCCTGACCGACTTCTTTCGCCTATATATATCCATATACCCCGAAAACATCCGAGAGCACCATAGATGAGGAGTTCCGCCGCCGCAAGCCTCTGTAGCCACCAAAAACCAATCGGGACCCTGTTCCGGCACCCTGCCGGAGGGGGGATCCCTCATCGGTGGCCATCTTCATCATCCCGGCGCTCTCCATGACGAGGAGGGAGTAGTTCACCCTCGGGGCTGAGGGTATGTACCAGTAGCTATGTGTTTGATCTCTCTCTCGTGTTCATGATTCAACACGATCTTGATGTACCGCGAGCTTTGCTATTATAGTTGGATCTTATGATGTTTCTCCCCCTCTACTCTCTTGTAATGGATTGAGTTTTCCCTTTGAAGTTATCTTATCGGATTGAGTCTTTAAGGATTTGAGAACACTTGATGTATGTCTTGCATGTGCTTATCTGTGGTGACAATGGGATATTCACGTGATCTACTTGATGCATGTTTTGGTCATCAACTTGCGGGTTCAGTGACCTTGTGAACTTATGCATAGGGGTTGGCACAAGTTTTCGTCTTGACTCTCCAGTAGAAACTTTGGGGCACTCTTTGAAGTTCTTTGTGTTAGTTGAATAGATGAATCTGAGACTGTGTGATCCATATCGTATAATCATACCCACAGATACTTGAGGTGACATTGGAGTATCTAGGTGACATTAGGGTTTTGGTTGATTTTTGTCTTAAGGTGTTATTCTAGTATGAACTGTTGAATAGATCGATCAGAAAGAATAACTTTGAGGTGGTTTCGTACCCTACAATAATCTCTTCGTTTGTTCTCCGCTATTAGTGACTTTGGAGTGACTCTTTGTTGCATGTTGAGGGATAGTTATATGATCCAGTTATGTTATTATTGTTGAGAGAACTTGCACTAGTGAAAGTATGAACCTTAGGCCTTGTTTCCTAGCATTGCAATACAGTTTACGCTCACTTTTATCATTAGTTACCTTGCTGTTTTTATATTTTCAGATTACAAATACCCATATCTACCATCCATATTGCACTTGTATCACCATCTTTTCGCCGAACTAGTGCACCTATACAATTACCATTGTATTGAGTGTGTTGGGGACACAAGAGCTCTTTGTTATTTGGTTGTAGGGTTGCTTGAGAGAGACCATCTTCATCCTACACCTCCCATGGATTGATAAACCTTAGGTCATCCACTTGAGGGAAATTTGCTACTTTCCTACAAACCTCTGCACTTGGAGGCCCAACAACGTCTACAAGAAAAAGGTTGTGTAGTAGACATCAAGCTCTTTTCTGGCGCCGTTGCCGGGGAGGCGAGGTAAGCGGCACTAACACCCCATCAACTAAGCTCTTTTCTGGCGCCGTTGCCGGGGCCTTAATTTGTCGATGCGGTGGTAGGGCTCTCTGGCTCTTGTGCCTCGGGCAACCGTATCATTTCTTGTGGTGATAATAATCCGGCTACCAGGGGCACCGTAGCT
This sequence comes from Triticum aestivum, assembly GCF_018294505.1. Taxonomy (NCBI): domain Eukaryota; kingdom Viridiplantae; phylum Streptophyta; class Magnoliopsida; order Poales; family Poaceae; genus Triticum; species Triticum aestivum. Next base: position 20,801,285 of record NC_057814.1, on the reverse strand, counting down.
GAAAGGACGATTGAGTAATGAGGTCCATGCTCTATCACTCCACATGTCATCCAAAACCAGAAAAAACTTCTTATTTCTGACCGCATTGAGAAGGGCCGGGTCAAGCATAGATATCTCTGGAGTTGCAGGGAGTTCTCCATTGGCAGCCGTGATGGCCGACCTTAGTAGCTCAACCTCGCTGAAGTCCTGTGTGATGCTCAGCCACATCTTCTTTTCAAATTTGGGTTGCGCTTCCTCGTCGTTAAAGACCTTCTTGGCAAGGGTGGTCTTCCCAATCCCACCGACACCGACGATGGCGACCACCATGATACCATCGTTATCCTTTGTCAACTCCTCAACCAGTGCTCTTCTATCCTCTTCAATCTTCTCACCGACGATGCCGAGCATTCCAACACCGGATACGTCTTCCGGTCAGCCACAGAAGGTCGGCCGGTCCTGTAGTCCTGGTAGGTCTCTAGCTTGATGAAGCTGAAGGCAGCACCCAATTTGCAGATGTCGTCCAACCTCTTGTTGAGCTTCCTGATGCGGCGGCCAATGTCATGGGCGAACCTGGGGTGCCGCAAGCAGAAGAGCAGCGGGTTGCAGTAGGATGCGGGTGCTGCGTCCCGCCGACCCATGGCATTGAGCTCGCAGAGGTCGAGGATGTTGGTCCCCTTGTACATGACACCCTTGAGCTTAGTGACCCACCCCTGCACCCTCCGGTCGGTGATGCGCTTCCTGTCGGCGTCGGCGAGGTAGTCCCTCAGGCTCTCCAGCTTGTCCTGCAGGCTGTTGATCTCGCCGGTGACATCGAGCAGCATCCCCACCTCGTCCGCCGCCATCTGCTTGATCGTGTCGGCGATGTAGGACGCAAAGGCGTCCAGCACCATGGCCATGGTTGGTTTCTCCTTGCTTTGTCCTCAGACCAGCGAAGAAATTAATGGGTGATCCAACAGAGAGTGTGTGTGTGTTTGGCTTCCAGACTCACTAGGAGATGTTGAAGAGGACGGTAGCAATTATGCTCAAATGTGGTGCTCTGCCTTGCTGGTGGGTGATGGATCTGGATGCTTTGCCGGCTAAACAAGCCAGGCTGATGCTTAGCTTTGGGCTCGCCGACGGGGGCACCGGAAGAAGCCGTATAAGAAAGAGGGTGCCTTGCTTGAGTCGCCGGCAAAGCCACCCACGGCCATGGCCCCTGTTATTCCTTTCTCCTTCGCCCATTTTTTGGGTTCGGGGTGGCAAGAAAGGGATCTGACCTGTGACCTGACAATGGTTGATCCCTTTCCGCGTCAGTGATTTCAGAACAAAAGGCAAAGAATCAAACCCCTACCTAGCAATGGCTGGTGGGGGGCGGTCGGTCACTCACCCGCTGTTGCGCCGCCGAGCCGCCGGACACGGGGGAGTATCCGTTGATGCGGATGCGGTCGGTGTTGGAGCAGGCTGTCGGCGCGGAACGGAGCCGGCTGCCCCCGTAGAAAGCTGGAGACACATCGAGGGGCCCGACGAGCTGCGAAGATGGCGGGCGGAGTCGCCATCGCCACCGCCGGCGGCGTAGCGGTCCCCGTCACTTGGGGGAACTCATGGTTTTCTTTTCTTTTGCTGGATTTTGAAGTTTCTTCAGGGAATGCAAGGATATAGCTTTGATTCGTGTGAACAATAAATTCCTAAAAGTAAATTGGGTTGCAACTTCAAGATGTTTTTTTCTAAAAAAATAATCAATCTATTATTCATACAATTGTGAAGGTAATACAAAGAACACATAAGAAAAAAATACATCTAGGTCTGCAGACTGCGTAGCGACGACTACAAATACTGGAGCCAGCCGACGAGGCGCTGCCGTGATCGCACCTCTCTCTTCGGAGCCAGGCAAACCTTATTGTACTAGACAGCCAGGAAGTCTTCATGCTAAGGCCCCGTTCGGATCTTCTCCACAATCCAACTTCCGAAGAAGCCAGCGAGAAGCCACCCAAACGGGACAGCTCCGAAAATCCCACTTCTGGAGAACGAGCGACCCGTAGTGCAAATTTTTGGAGCAGCCGAAGGGCAGCTTCGCGTAAACGAGAAGGGGAAGTTGCTTTAAATTGCATTGGAATGCCCTTCCAAAGTGGCATCCGTGAAATGTTTTCTTCTCCTCGTACAGTTTTCCTCTTGTGATGAGCCACCGAACTGGGCCTTGGGCTCGCTTTCTGGGTTGTCAGCCCATTCTGATCGAGAGGAGTTGCTTGGTGTTGCCGAACGCATCTTTCTCCCCTCAGAAACTAGCGACATCTGGCTTCCCGGGAAGCTAGCTGTTCCGTGAAGCTGGAGAAGATCCGAACGGGCTCTAAGCACCCAAGATCAGCGCACGAGAATAACAACCATGAAGAGAAGCATATACTGAAAGGATCAAACCTGTAACACACGAACGCAAACAAACGAAGACCGGATCCAAGCAGATCCAACAAAGAAAAAACGCGGACAGAATCACAAGAGATCCACCGTAGACACATCTCCACACCCCTTCGACAACGCTATAAACACCGTCTGGGAGGAGGTTAGGTTGAAAGAATCTTATTCTATCTTCAGGTATCCACCGCCGTCTCGCCTTCCTAAGCAGAACACAAAACCTAATAAAACTAAAAAAACACCTAAAAATGATGCCCTCCCGCCGACAAGGGCCAGGATCTACCGCAGTTCCATGTCCCTAAAGCCACACAAGACGAGGCAAACCGGCGACATCGATGGGTCGCAGTAGGGGAAACTATTGAATGATTGAGCAATTTTCCATTAAGTTTAAATCAAAAAAACTGTAGATAAAATATATAAGACATGGCAATCGAAATAGGAGACAGATTATTGAATCTAGGCATGCAATAGATAATAAAAAGGATAAGCATCATATCCATATCGATTTCTACTGCTAGTAGACCAAACGCAAACCCTAATGAAGAGGATAAGAAAACATACATCACAACTAAAGAAGAAGAAGCGTTTGCAATCGCAACAGCACAATCACCGAGTGTCATGTTGTGAAGAAGTTGGTCGACGTCGGGAAAAAGTCGTCAGGGAACTCATCATCTGTAGCCACGTTGAAAAAGATCCAACAGTCGTGCCGAAGCTCTGCCCCCAAACCTAATCGCCCCTCTCCCATACCAGATCGCAAGAGGCGGGACTTCGAAGGCCTGCTATCTCACTCCTTGGTGCATGCCGAGAAGCGAGATGGAAAAGAGGTAGGCAGCGTGATGCTCTGAAATGAATGAACGGAAGTGTGTCTCGTCTGGAAAGAGGAGTGACCTCTTATAGACGAGGCGAGTTGCAACTGACCCTTTAGTAGTGGAAGATAAATGGATGCCCACTAGAGAGAGGAAGAGAAACAATACGTCGCGACTGTTCAGATTCATCTCCCACTAGAAAAAAAAAGTTTCAATTTTTTTTCTTGCGTGACAAAAATAAGGTAGCACGCACACGTGGCATAGGTCCTAGTAAGGCTTGGCTCGATGACGAAACATGACGCACGTGCAAGGCATGACATGGTTTGTGGCAAGCGGACAGAGAAGGAGGAGCGCGCGTGTGTGTGTCCTCTTCTCAAGCTCTTATTGTTATGTGAAACAACTTACCTTATAAGTTGGTCCACCACATAATCCACTAGCATGGTGAAACTAAACTTTCCACACCCCTTTGTCATGAATGGACCACATGGCCTTTGGGATTTTCTAGGAATTATTAGATAAAATTATGAATTATTAAATGGGTTGGGACCAATAATTTCAACAATCTCCCACCAAATCTCATAGGCACATAAAGTTTGCCTATGGTTTCAGAACATGTTTATATATCGGTATTCCGATGAGGACTGTTAAGCTGAAATTCCACCTAGAACTCAATGCTACGCTCATTCGCAACCTGAAGAGTGGACTATCTTTGAACTACAAGTTTTGTTTAAACATGATTCACGCAAAGCCTTTACCGATACTAGACCGTTGAAAAGCTTTCCGGCATGTAGGAGCATATACGTCATACTCCGGGGGCCTCTTCATGAGTTTATTAGAGAGCAACCAACTCTCATAGACTCAATGTTTAACAGTTTAACTCATATAGGTACTTTCTTTCAAGGTGTTCCGCACGACAACATCTTTGCCTAGGCAAGCCATTCAGAACACATTAAGGTAAATATCAACCTGCCATACAGATCAGGAGAGATTTGCATCGTAACAGAGTGGATAAAAGTAAGTACTCCCCTCACATTTACCCAATAGCTTGTCTCAGCAATTCTAATTCATAATTCACGAGATCTTCGATCACATAGAATGGGCTACCACCATGAACAACTTATGTAGTGGGTCTCGATCCCATCTCCCTCTATGCATACAATATTCCATGATAAACCCTTTGTGAGGGGGTCTGCCAAATTCTTTGATGTGTTTATAACTTTATACCTATAAATTTAAAGTTTTTTATAAATCTGATAGATTTCGTTATCCTTCCCACATGTCTTGATGACTTCTTATTATCCTTATAACGATTTACCTTGACTACCATCGTTTGATTATCATAGTTCTTATGATAGTTGTAATTGGTTTTTGAATCACCGGCAAGTCTATCAGGAGTTCTCGAAGCCACTCTACTTCAACAATTGTTGTGTCTAATGCTATGAGTTTTGCTTCCATTATTGACGTCATTAAGATGGTATGCTGGCAAGACTTCTAGGAAATAGCACCACCATTAAGTGGCACATAACCACTTGTAGCTTTAAACTCATTAACATCAGATATCCAATTTGCATCACTATATCCCTCGCGTACCCTTGGTTACCCAGTATAGTGAAGTCCATAACTCGAAGTACCTTACATATAGCACATTATCCTTTCATATATCCAAAGCGACTCAGAACCTTCTCCACATTATCCTCTCACAAACTTGATGTTCAAGATAACATCAACTATTCCAAGGTCTTTCGAGCGGGACCAGTCTATCGATCTTCAAAGCTCCAGCTATGGCACCCATGTGCGAATTAGAGCGGGACGGGACACAAATGACATGAAACAGAGACAAAGTGGTGGAAAGAGACATGGCTCACCTTGGGGAGGTTGATGGTGAGCTAGGTGAGGGCTGGGGAAGTGGAACAACAACAAGAACAAGGAGCAGGCTTCGGTGGCTGGAGCTCGAGATGCTGCAAACGAAGGTGAGGTAGAGGAGGTGACCTATGCATTGCTGCCTCCTGGTTGGAAGAATCCAACGTCGGGGAAGAAGAGGGACATGGTCGCACGTCCTGGGGTCGCTGATGACTCGTCTTCCTCGCCAGTGTTGTTAGTCTCGACGTGGTCATCATGGTCGCCGCTCACCGCAGAGACGCATAGCAAATGTTTGGCGAAATGTATGAGCTAGATGTAAGTTTTAGGGAGTTAAGTTTAGGGGTTTGGTTAGAAACCGCACGTATTTAGAGGAGTAAATATACTACTGCAAAGGATACTCGGTTGTTTGCTCGCAAGCTAAACTATGTTCCGCAGTCCGTTCTCCAAGACCATCCTGTTTTTCTTTCAAAAAACCTACTTATCCGGTACTTATCCGGTTTATGCTTGTCGTCTAAGCTCCAAAGTCCTTGAGTTGCTTTGGATGTTTCCCACTAATCATTGTTGATGCATATCTTATTAGAATTATGAGTAATATCTCGTAAAGATTTTGAAATAAAAATAAAAACTAAGGGATGATTGAATCTCACATATATACAATAGTACTTGTTATGAACAATTTCTTCTACGAAGGACAAAGGGTTGTGTTGTCTCCCCCCCCCCCAATTTTGGTCCAATCAAACATTCATGCCTAATGAAGGAAAAACGGTGCCAAAATAATCTTCGGATTGGTCCATCAACTCCTTCGATATGGGCGTAATGTCATTCTTATACGAATTTACTGGTGCCAACATGTCATCTTTTTTGTCAGATTATTGCCTGTGTTGGTTTGTGTGTATCCTAGCTATGCAGAGGTCAGCATTACTCGCTATACTTTGTATCTATTTGATACTATGTTTTAAGTTAATAAAAGAGCTCTTTATCGAAGAATGAGACCATGTGCAAAGATACATGAACGATTCCACTCCACACACAACGATTCACTTGCTCACACTTGGCAGTTATACATTAACCAATAATTACTAGATAAAGTTTAAATTTTATTGAATCTTCTTCATCAATAAACTCGAATAGTCTTATTTGACATTCGCAGGGGATGGTGTGTATGTTATCCATCATGCTAATGGCGGAGTTCCCTTCGCGAAGCATCAACACTGGTTTTTTGTGAAAGATATGCAGTCGCTTTGATATCATATCCATGTGCTAAACATAGTTTCTGGCATAGACTGAATGTGTAGCGTTTCATAACAAAACACAACTTGTCGGGCATCTTGCCCTTCGTATCTGCACGCATGGGATCACAATAGTAACTTCCCAGTTACTAACATCCAAATGTGTACGAAAATATTAAGAGAAAAGAAGACAAAAGAAATGTCCCCATGATCCTTCCTTCTACAAGAGAGGGCAGGGAAGTGGTAGACATGACAACAAGAGCCAGCAGGCACATAGCCTGCCCGATGTTCTTGATAGGCGCCATTAGGAGTACTTGAGTAGCTAGCTTTCTTGTTGTTCTGCTACTGTTCTTGTCAATATATGTCGTAGCAGCTATGTCCCTATGCCTAGTGTTTATATAACTCCATGGGTGATACGTCTCCAATGTATCTATAATTTATGAAGTATTCAAGCTATTATATTATCCATCTTGGATGTTTTATGGGCTTTACTATGCACTTTTATATTACTTTTGGGACTAACCTATTGACCTAGAGCCCAGTGCCAGTTTCTGTTTTTCCCCTTGTTTCAGTGTTTCGCAGAAAAGGAATATCAAACGGAGTCCAAACGGAATGAAACCTTCGGAAAAGTTATTTTTGGAACGGAAGCAATCCAGGGGACTTGGACTGCACGTCAGGGAATCAATGAGGAGGGCATGAGGCAGGGGGGCGCGCCCACCCCTCCTGGGCGCGCCCTCCACCCCCGTGGGCCCCTCGTGGCTCCCCTGACGTATTTCTTCCTCCTATATACCAATATACCCTAAAACCTTCGGGGAACAGAATAGATCAGGAGTTCCGCCGCCGCAAGCCTCTGTAGCCACCAAAAACAAATCGGGACCCTGTTCCGGCACCCTGCCAGAGGGGGGATCCCTCACCGGTGGCCATCTTCATCATCCCGACAATCTCCATGACGAGGAGGGAGTAGTTCACCTTCGGGGCTGAGGGTATGTACCAGTAGCTATGTGTTTGGTCTCCCTCTCTCTCGTGTTCTTGATTTGGCACGATCTTGATGTATCGCGAGCTTTGCAATTATAGTTGGATCTTATGATGTTTCTCCCCCTCTACTCTCTTGTAATGGATTGAGTTTTCCCTTTGAAGTTATCTTATCGGATTGAGTCTTTAATGATTTGAGAACACTTGATGTATGTCTTGCGTGGGATAACCGTGGTGACAATGGGTTATTCTATTGATTCACTTGATGTATGTTTTGGTGATCAACTTGCGGGTTCCGCCCATGAACCTATGCATAGGGGTTGGCACACGTTTTCGTCTTGACTCTGCGGTAGAAACTTTGGGGCACTCTTTGAGGTTCTATGTGTTGGTTGAATAGATGAATCTGAGATTGTGTGATGCATATCGTATAATCATACCCACGGATACTTGAGGTGGCATTGGAGTATCTAGGTGACATTAGGGTTTTGGTTGATGTGTGTCTTGAGGTGTTATTTTACTACGAACTCTAGGGCTGTTTGTGACACTTATAGGAATAGCCCAATGGATTGATCGGAAAGAATAACTTTGAGGTGGTTTCGTACCCTACCATAATCTCTTCGTTTGTTCTCCGCTATTAGTGACTTTGGAGTGACTCTTTGTTGCATGTTGAGGGATAGTTATATGATCCAATTATGTTATTATTGTTGAGAGAACTTGCACTAGTGAAAGTATGAACCCTAGGCCTTGTTTCAACGCATTGCAATACCATTTACGCTCACTTTTATTATTAGTTACCTTGCAATTTTTATATTTTTTCAGATTACAAAAACCTATATCTACCATCCATATTGCACTTGTATCACCATCTCTTCGCCGAACTAGTGCACCTATACAATTTACCATTGTATTGGGTGTGTTGGGGACACAAGAGACTCTTTGTTATTTGGTTGCAGGGTTGTTTGAGAGAGACGATCTTCAACCTACGCCTCCCACGGATTGATAAACCTTAGGTCATCCACTTGCGGGAAATTTGCTACTGTCCTACAAACCTCTGGACTTGGAGGCCCAACAACGTCTACAATAAGAAGGTTGCGTAGTAGACATCAAGCCCTTTTCTGGCGCCGTTTCCGGGGAGGCTAGGTAAGCGACACTCACACCCCGTCAACTAAGCAGTTTCTGGCGCCGTTGCCGGGGAGGTGAGTGCTTGAAGGTATATCTTTAGATCTTGCAATCGAATCTTTTAGTTTCTTGTTTTATCACTAGTTTAGTTTATAAAAGAAAACTACAAAAAAATGGAATTAAGGGTGCCTCATATGCTTCATCTTTTTAATGTCTTTCGTGAAAATGATGGAAAGGAAAATTGTGCTCAAGTGCTAGAGGACGAATGCATTCTAATGTTTGGCACTAAATCTTTGAATGATGAGCATGATTGCAATGTTGTTAGTACGAATTCCTTGAATATCCATGATGCTAATGATATGCAAATCCACAAGCTTGGGGATGCTATGTTTGACGAAGATGATATTTTTTGCCCCCCAAGTTTTGATGAGCAAATTTATTATGATGATAGCATGCCTCCTATCTATGATGATTATTGTGATGACACGTATGCTATAAAGAATAAAAATAACCATGAAACTTGTCATAATGATTTTAATTTTCAATTGGATTATGCTTCACATGATAGTTATTTTGTTGAGTTTGCTCCCACTACTATTCATGAGAACAAATTTGCTTTTGTGGAGAGTAATAAAATTTCTATGCTTTTAGATCATGAAAAGAATATGTCATAGTTGTATTTTTGAATTCATTCATGATGCTACTGAAAATTACTATGAGAGAGGATCATATACTTCTACATATTGCATAATATCAAGTTTCCTCTCTATGTGTTGAAAATCTTGAAGTTATGCTTGTTTTACGTTCCTATGCAAGTTGATTCTTGTTCCCATAAGTTGTTTGCTCACAAAATCCCTATGCATAGGAAGTGGGCTAGGCTTAAATGTGCTTGTCATATGCTTCATGATGCTATCTTTATGTTTCAATTCTTGTCTTTTATGTGAGCATCATTGAAATTATCATGCCTAGCTAAAAAGACAATAAAGAAAAGGGCTTGTTGGGAGACAACCCAATATTTACCTTTACTGTTTTTGTGTGTTCACATAATAATGCTACTGTAGTAATCATGTTATATAGCTTTTGTTTCAATAAAGTGCCAAGTAGAACCTTTGGGAAGACTTGGGTGGAAGTTAATGTGATCTTGCTGTAAAAAACAGAAACTTTGCGCTCACGAGTTTAGCTGTCATTTCTTACTGGAGAGTGCTATTTAGTTAATTATTTTTGCAGATGATTACTAGAAACATTCCTCAGGTCCACCAATTTATTTTAGTATTTTTTGAGTTCCAGAAGTTTGTGTTAGTTACAGATTACTACAGACTGTTCTGTTTTTGACAGATTCTGTTTTTCGTGTGTTGTTTGCTTATTTTGTTGAATCTATGGCTAGTAAAATAGTCTATAAACCATATAGAAGTTGGAATACAGTAGGTTTAACGCCAATATAAATAAAGAATGAGTTCATTACAGTACCTTGAAGTAGTGTTTTGTTTTCTTTCGGTAACGGAGCTTACGGGTTTTCTGTTGAGTTTCGTGTTGTGAAGTTTTCAAGTTTTGGGTAAAGATTCGATGGACTATGGAATAAGGAGTGGCAAGAGCCTAAGCTTGGGGATGCCCAAGGCACCCCAAGGTAATATTCAAGGACAACCAAGAGCCTAAGCTTGGGGATGCCCCGGGTGGCATCCCCTCTTTGGTCTTCGTTCATCGGTAACTTTACTTGGAGCTATATTTTTGTTCACCACATGATATGTGTTTTGCTTGGAGCGTCATTTTATTTTCTTTAGCTTTGCTTGCTGTTTGAATAAAATACCAAGATCTGAAATTCTTAAATGAGAGAGAGTCTTCACATAGCTACATAATTATTTAACTACTCATTGATCTTCACTTATATCTTTTTGGAGTAGTTTGTCATTTACTCGTGTGCCTCGCTTATATCCTATGAGTAAATGGTTGAATGATTTGAATGTCATAAATCTGAAATTATATATGTTTCATATGCCTTTCCCATGGGGAGTAATGCCTTCACAAATAAGAAGTAGAGGTGGTAAATTTATTGAAGGTTAGCAAACATTATATTGGTCACTTGAACAAATCATGAACGAATATTGAAGGAAGAGAGATTTCACATATAAATATACTATCTTGGACATCTTCTATGATTGTGAGCCCCATTAATTATTTTCAAACCTGAGCAAATTAGTTGAAGTTGGACAAGGAAGACAACATAATGAGTTATGCTTGGGTATATTTGTATAGAAGTTATATTGTTATGGATCCTCTAACATGTGGTGCTTGCTATTTAGAATCCTTTGCTAGCCAAAATATCTGTATTAAGCGGGAATACTGCTTGTGCATGCAAATTCCTTGAACCAAGTTTCTTCCATGAGTGTCCACCATATCTACCTATATGTGGTATTTACCTGCCGTTCCAAGTAAATTTGCATGTGCCAAACTCTAAACCTTCAAATAATAATCTGTTTTGTATGCCCGAATCGCTCATGTAGCGACTAGGGGATGTCACTATCTTCCATGCTAGGTGGGTTATTCTCACGATGAGTGGACTCCGCTAATCATTCACGAGAAAATGGCTCGTAACTGGGATGCCCAGTCCTATGATCAAAAGAGCAAAAACAAATTCGCAAATAATTTAAACAAAACTCCCCCAGGATTGTTGAGAGTTGGACGACACCCGTTGTTTCAGACAAGCCGTGGAGTGTGATCGTTGGTGGAGGGGGAGTAAAATCTTTACCTTTCTGCGTGGAAACCGCCTATGATGTATCTAGTACGGAAGATATTAGGAACTCTTGGTCGTTATGTTGACAATGAAAGCATACCTCTCAAAATTATTTTCATCTCTATTTTTGCTTCGAGCTCTGGCACCTCTGCAAATCCCTGCTTCCCTCTGCGAAGGGCCTATCTTTTACTTTTATGCAAGAGTCAATAGTTTTCCTTCTCATTCCAACCTACTCTTTAGTTGGCAAGCATCATATGATGGAAAGATCTAAGCATATATGGCCATTCAAATATATTTGATCATGAATTATTACTGTTGACATTACCCTTGAGGTAAAAGGTTGGGAGGCGAAATATTAAGCCCCTATCTTTCTCTGTGTTCGATGAATACTACTTGTTCTAAAAATATGCTTTGAGTGGTAGCAATCATGGAAGACTAAATGATAGTTGAGTATGTGGAGTTTGCTAAATCAAAGCTCTGACATAGACTCTTCCTGAAAATAAGATGAATTGTAATTGTTTGATGACTAATAACACGGTTTGTTAGTTTTCAAGAAAGTTTATGATCTATACTTTAACATGTGAATAGTTTGTTACTTGATCATGCAAAGTTCTATGAGTTGAGCTACTGTTATGACATATAATGATGCTAGAAAAGGTGATTGAAATTATCATTGATCAAACTTATGCACCTGCTAGCATTCACACTTCATAAATTATTTCTTTTATCATTTACCTACTCGAGGACGAGCAGGAATTAAGCTTGGGGATGCTGATACGTCTCCAACGTATCTATAATTTATGAAGTATTCATGCTATTATATTAGCCCTCTTGGATGTTTATGGGCTTTACTATGCACTTTTATATTACTTTTGGGACTAACCTATTGACCCAGAGCCCAGTGCCAGTTTCTGTTTTTTCCCTTGTTTCAGTGTTTCGCAGAAAATGAATATCAAACAGAGTCCAAACGGAATGAAACCTTCGGAAAAGTTATTTTTGGAACGGAAGCAATCCAGGGGACTTGGAGTGCACGTCAGGGAATCAACGAGGAGGGCACGAGGCAGGAGGGCGCGCCCACCCCCCTGGGCGCGCCCTCCACCCTCGTGGGCTCCTCGTGGCTCCCCTGACGTATTTCTTCCTCCTATATATACCAATATACCCAAAAACCTTCGGGGAACAGAATAGATCGGGAGTTCCGCCGCCGCAAGCCTCTGTAGCCACCAAAAACCAATCGGGACCCTGTTCCGGCACCCTGCCGGAGGGGGGATCCCTCACCGGTGGCCATCTTCATCGTCCCGGCGATCTCCATGACAAGGAGGGAGTAGTTCACCTTCGGGGCTGAGGGTATGTACCAGTAGCTATGTGTTTGGTCTCCCTCTCTCTCGTGTTCTTGATTTGGCACGATCTTGATGTATCGCGAGCTTTGCAATTATAGTTGGATCTTATGATGTTTCTCCCCCTCTACTCTCTTGTAATGGATTGAGTTTTCCCTTTGAAGTTATCTTATCGGATTGAGTCTTTAATGATTTGAGAACACTTGATGTATGTCTTGCGTGGGATAACCGTGGTGACAATGGGTTATTCTATTGATTCACTTGATGTATGTTTTGGTGATCAACTTGCGGGTTCCGCCCATGAACCTATGCATAGGGGTTGGCACACGTTTTCGTCTTGACTCTGCGGTAGAAACTTTGGGGCACTCTTTGAGGTTCTATGTGTTGGTTGAATAGATGAATCTGAGATTGTGTGATGCATATCGTATAATCATACCCACGGATACTTGAGGTGGCATTGGAGTATCTAGGTGACATTAGGGTTTTGGTTGATGTGTGTCTTGAGGTGTTATTTTACTACGAACTCTAGGGCTGTTTGTGACACTTATAGGAATAGCCCAATGGATTGATCGGAAAGAATAACTTTGAGGTGGTTTCGTACCCTACCATAATCTCTTCGTTTGTTCTCCGCTATTAGTGACTTTGGAGTGACTCTTTGTTGCATGTTGAGGGATAGTTATATGATCCAATTATGTTATTATTGTTGAGAGAACTTGCACTAGTGAAAGTATGAACCCTAGGCCTTGTTTCAACGCATTGCAATACCATTTACGCTCACTTTTATTATTAGTTACCTTGCAATTTTTATATTTTTTCAGATTACAAAAACCTATATCTACCATCCATATTGCACTTGTATCACCATCTCTTCGCCGAACTAGTGCACCTATACAATTTACCATTGTATTGGGTGTGTTGGGGACACAAGAGACTCTTTGTTATTTGGTTGCAGGGTTGTTTGAGAGAGACGATCTTCAACCTACGCCTCCCACGGATTGATAAACCTTAGGTCATCCACTTGCGGGAAATTTGCTACTGTCCTACAAACCTCTGGACTTGGAGGCCCAACAACGTCTACAATAAGAAGGTTGCGTAGTAGACATCAAGCCCTTTTCTGGCGCCGTTTCCGGGGAGGCTAGGTAAGCGACACTCACACCCCGTCAACTAAGCAGTTTCTGGCGCCGTTGCCGGGGAGGTGAGTGCTTGAAGGTATATCTTTAGATCTTGCAATCGAATCTTTTAGTTTCTTGTTTTATCACTAGTTTAGTTTATAAAAGAAAACTACAAAAAAATGGAATTAAGGGTGCCTCATATGCTTCATCTTTTTAATGTCTTTCGTGAAAATGATGGAAAGGAAAATTGTGCTCAAGTGCTAGAGGACGAATGCATTCTAATGTTTGGCACTAAATCTTTGAATGATGAGCATGATTGCAATGTTGTTAGTACGAATTCCTTGAATATCCATGATGCTAATGATATGCAAATCCACAAGCTTGGGGATGCTATGTTTGACGAAGATGATATTTTTTGCCCCCCAAGTTTTGATGAGCAAATTTATTATGATGATAGCATGCCT
>NC_057814.1:20723559-20780960 GCF_018294505.1 Triticum aestivum | reverse complement strand
GGTATTTACCTGCCGTTCCAAGTAAATTTGCATGTGCCAAACTCTAAACCTTCAAATAATAATCTGTTTTGTATGCCCGAATCGCTCATGTAGCGACTAGGGGATGTCACTATCTTCCATGCTAGGTGGGTTATTCTCACGATGAGTGGACTCCGCTAATCATTCACGAGAAAATGGCTCGTAACTGGGATGCCCAGTCCTATGATCAAAAGAGCAAAAACAAATTCGCAAATAATTTAAACAAAACTCCCCCAGGATTGTTGAGAGTTGGACGACACCCGTTGTTTCAGACAAGCCGTGGAGTGTGATCGTTGGTGGAGGGGGAGTAAAATCTTTACCTTTCTGCGTGGAAACCGCCTATGATGTATCTAGTACGGAAGATATTAGGAACTCTTGGTCGTTATGTTGACAATGAAAGCATACCTCTCAAAATTATTTTCATCTCTATTTTTGCTTCGAGCTCTGGCACCTCTGCAAATCCCTGCTTCCCTCTGCGAAGGGCCTATCTTTTACTTTTATGCAAGAGTCAATAGTTTTCCTTCTCATTCCAACCTACTCTTTAGTTGGCAAGCATCATATGATGGAAAGATCTAAGCATATATGGCCATTCAAATATATTTGATCATGAATTATTACTGTTGACATTACCCTTGAGGTAAAAGGTTGGGAGGCGAAATATTAAGCCCCTATCTTTCTCTGTGTTCGATGAATACTACTTGTTCTAAAAATATGCTTTGAGTGGTAGCAATCATGGAAGACTAAATGATAGTTGAGTATGTGGAGTTTGCTAAATCAAAGCTCTGACATAGACTCTTCCTGAAAATAAGATGAATTGTAATTGTTTGATGACTAATAACACGGTTTGTTAGTTTTCAAGAAAGTTTATGATCTATACTTTAACATGTGAATAGTTTGTTACTTGATCATGCAAAGTTCTATGAGTTGAGCTACTGTTATGACATATAATGATGCTAGAAAAGGTGATTGAAATTATCATTGATCAAACTTATGCACCTACTAGCATTCACACTTCATAAATTATTTCTTTTATCATTTACCTACTCGAGGACGAGCAGGAATTAAGCTTGGGGATGCTGATACGTCTCCAACGTATCTATAATTTATGAAGTATTCATGCTATTATATTAGCCCTCTTGGATGTTTATGGGCTTTACTATGCACTTTTATATTACTTTTGGGACTAACCTATTGACCCAGAGCCCAGTGCCAGTTTCTGTTTTTTCCCTTGTTTCAGTGTTTCGCAGAAAAGGAATATCAAACAGAGTCCAAACGGAATGAAACCTTCGGAAAAGTTATTTTTGGAACGGAAGCAATCCAGGGGACTTGGAGTGCACGTCAGGGAATCAACGAGGAGGGCACGAGGCAGGAGGGCGCGCCCACCCCCCTGGGCGTGCCCTCCACCCTCGTGGGCTCCTCGTGGCTCCCCTGACGTATTTCTTCCTCCTATATATACCAATATACCCAAAAACCTTCGGGGAACAGAATAGATCGGGAGTTCCGCCGCCGCAAGCCTCTGTAGCCACCAAAAACCAATCGGGACCCTATTCCGGCACCCTGCCGGAGGGGGGATCCCTCACCGGTGGCCATCTTCATCGTCCCGGCGATCTCCATGACAAGGAGGGAGTAGTTCACCCTCGGGGCTGAGGGTATGTACCAGTAGCTATGTGTTTGGTCTCCCTCTCTCTCGTGTTCTTGATTTGGCACGATCTTGATGTATCGCGAGCTTTGCAATTATAGTTGGATCTTATGATGTTTCTCCCCCTCTACTCTCTTGTAATGGATTGAGTTTTCCCTTTGAAGTTATCTTATCGGATTGAGTCTTTAATGATTTGAGAACACTTGATGTATGTCTTGCGTGGGATAACCGTGGTGACAATGGGTTATTCTATTGATTCACTTGATGTATGTTTTGGTGATCAACTTGCGGGTTCCGCCCATGAACCTATGCATAGGGGTTGGCACACGTTTTCGTCTTGACTCTGCGGTAGAAACTTTGGGGCACTCTTTGAGGTTCTATGTGTTGGTTGAATAGATGAATCTGAGATTGTGTGATGCATATCGTATAATCATACCCACGGATACTTGAGGTGGCATTGGAGTATCTAGGTGACATTAGGGTTTTGGTTGATGTGTGTCTTGAGGTGTTATTTTACTACGAACTCTAGGGCTGTTTGTGACACTTATAGGAATAGCCCAATGGATTGATCGGAAAGAATAACTTTGAGGTGGTTTCGTACCCTACCATAATCTCTTCGTTTGTTCTCCGCTATTAGTGACTTTGGAGTGACTCTTTGTTGCATGTTGAGGGATAGTTATATGATCCAATTATGTTATTATTGTTGAGAGAACTTGCACTAGTGAAAGTATGAACCCTAGGCCTTGTTTCAACGCATTGCAATACCATTTACGCTCACTTTTATTATTAGTTACCTTGCAATTTTTATATTTTTTCAGATTACAAAAACCTATATCTACCATCCATATTGCACTTGTATCACCATCTCTTCGCCGAACTAGTGCACCTATACAATTTACCATTGTATTGGGTGTGTTGGGGACACAAGAGACTCTTTGTTATTTGGTTGCAGGGTTGTTTGAGAGAGACGATCTTCAACCTACGCCTCCCACGGATTGATAAACCTTAGGTCATCCACTTGCGGGAAATTTGCTACTGTCCTACAAACCTCTGGACTTGGAGGCCCAACAACGTCTACAATAAGAAGGTTGCGTAGTAGACATCAAGCCCTTTTCTGGCGCCGTTTCCGGGGAGGCTAGGTAAGCGACACTCACACCCCGTCAACTAAGCAGTTTCTGGCGCCGTTGCCGGGGAGGTGAGTGCTTGAAGGTATATCTTTAGATCTTGCAATCGAATCTTTTAGTTTCTTGTTTTATCACTAGTTTAGTTTATAAAAGAAAACTACAAAAAAATGGAATTAAGGGTGCCTCATATGCTTCATCTTTTTAATGTCTTTCGTGAAAATGATGGAAAGGAAAATTGTGCTCAAGTGCTAGAGGACGAATGCATTCTAATGTTTGGCACTAAATCTTTGAATGATGAGCATGATTGCAATGTTGTTAGTACGAATTCCTTGAATATCCATGATGCTAATGATATGCAAATCCACAAGCTTGGGGATGCTATGTTTGACGAAGATGATATTTTTTGCCCCCCAAGTTTTGATGAGCAAATTTATTATGATGATAGCATGCCTCCTATCTATGATGATTATTGTGATGACACGTATGCTATAAAGAATAAAAATAACCATGAAACTTGTCATAATGATTTTAATTTTCAATTGGATTATGCTTCACATGATAGTTATTTTGTTGAGTTTGCTCCCACTACTATTCATGAGAACAAATTTGCTTTTGTGGAGAGTAATAAAATTTCTATGCTTGTAGATCATGAAAAGAATATGTGATAGTTGTATTTTTGAATTCATTCATGATGCTACTGAAAATTACTATGAGAGAGGATCATATACTTCTACATATTGCATAATATCAAGTTTCCTCTCTATGTGTTGAAAATCTTGAAGTTATGCTTGTTTTACGTTCCTATGCAAGTTGATTCTTGTTCCCATAAGTTGTTTGCTCACAAAATCCCTATGCATAGGAAGTGGGCTAGGCTTAAATGTGCTTGTCATATGCTTCATGATGCTATCTTTATGTTTCAATTCTTGTCTTTTATGTGAGCATCATTGAAATTATCATGCCTAGCTAAAAAGACAATAAAGAAAAGGGCTTGTTGGGAGACAACCCAATATTTACCTTTACTGTTTTTGTGTGTTCACATAATAATGCTACTGTAGTAATCATGTTATATAGCTTTTGTTTCAATAAAGTGCCAAGTAGAACCTTTGGGAAGACTTGGGTGGAAGTTAATGTGATCTTGCTGTAAAAAACAGAAACTTTGCGCTCACGAGTTTAGCTGTCATTTCTTACTGGAGAGTGCTATTTAGTTAATTATTTTTGCAGATGATTACTAGAAACATTCCTCAGGTCCACCAATTTATTTTAGTATTTTTTGAGTTCCAGAAGTTTGCGTTAGTTACAGATTACTACAGACTGTTCTGTTTTTGACAGATTCTGTTTTTCGTGTATTGTTTGCTTATTTTGTTGAATCTATGGCTAGTAAAATAGTCTATAAACCATATAGAAGTTGGAATACAGTAGGTTTAACGCCAATATAAATAAAGAATGAGTTCATTACAGTACCTTGAAGTAGTGTTTTGTTTTCTTTCGGTAACGGAGCTTACGGGTTTTCTGTTGAGTTTCGTGTTGTGAAGTTTTCAAGTTTTGGGTAAAGATTCGATGGACTATGGAATAAGGAGTGGCAAGAGCCTAAGCTTGGGGATGCCCAAGGCACCCCAAGGTAATATTCAAGGACAACCAAGAGCCTAAGCTTGGGGATGCCCCGGGTGGCATCCCCTCTTTGGTCTTCGTTCATCGGTAACTTTACTTGGAGCTATATTTTTGTTCACCACATGATATGTGTTTTGCTTGGAGCGTCATTTTATTTTCTTTAGCTTTGCTTGCTGTTTGAATAAAATACCAAGATCTGAAATTCTTAAATGAGAGAGAGTCTTCACATAGCTACATAATTATTTAACTACTCATTGATCTTCACTTATATCTTTTTGTAGTAGTTTGTCATTTACTCGTGTGCCTCGCTTATATCCTATGAGTAAATGGTTGAATGATTTGAATGTCATAAATCTGAAATTATATATGTTTCATATGCCTTTCCCATGGGGAGTAATGCCTTCACAAATAAGAAGTAGAGGTGGTAAATTTATTGAAGGTTAGCAAACATTATATTGGTCACTTGAACAAATCATGAACGAATATTGAAGGAAGAGAGATTTCACATATAAATATACTATCTTGGACATCTTCTATGATTGTGAGCCCCATTAATTATTTTCAAACCTGAGCAAATTAGTTGAAGTTGGACAAGGAAGACAACATAATGAGTTATGCTTGGGTATATTTGTATAGAATTTATATTGTTATGGATCCTCTAACATGTGGTGCTTGCTATTTAGAATCCTTTGCTAGCCAAAATATCTGTATTAAGCGGGAATACTGCTTGTGCATGCAAATTCCTTGAACCAAGTTTCTTCCATGAGTGTCCACCATATCTACCTATATGCGGTATTTACCTGCCGTTCCAAGTAAATTTGCATGTGCCAAACTCTAAACCTTCAAATAATAATCTGTTTTGTATGCCCGAATCGCTCATGTAGCGACTAGGGGATGTCACTATCTTCCATGCTAGGTGGGTTATTCTCACGATGAGTGGACTCCGCTAATCATTCACGAGAAAATGGCTCGTAACTGGGATGCCCAGTCCTATGATCAAAAGAGCAAAAACAAATTCGCAAATAATTTAAACAAAACTCCCCCAGGATTGTTGAGAGTTGGACGACACCCGTTGTTTCAGACAAGCCGTGGAGTGTGATCGTTGGTGGAGGGGGAGTAAAATCTTTACCTTTCTGCGTGGAAACCGCCTATGATGTATCTAGTACGGAAGATATTAGGAACTCTTGGTCGTTATGTTGACAATGAAAGCATACCTCTCAAAATTATTTTCATCTCTATTTTTGCTTCGAGCTCTGGCACCTCTGCAAATCCCTGCTTCCCTCTGCGAAGGGCCTATCTTTTACTTTTATGCAAGAGTCAATAGTTTTCCTTCTCATTCCAACCTACTCTTTAGTTGGCAAGCATCATATGATGGAAAGATCTAAGCATATATGGCCATTCAAATATATTTGATCATGAATTATTACTGTTGACATTACCCTTGAGGTAAAAGGTTGGGAGGCGAAATATTAAGCCCCTATCTTTCTCTGTGTTCGATGAATACTACTTGTTCTAAAAATATGCTTTGAGTGGTAGCAATCATGGAAGACTAAATGATAGTTGAGTATGTGGAGTTTGCTAAATCAAAGCTCTGACATAGACTCTTCCTGAAAATAAGATGAATTGTAATTGTTTGATGACTAATAACACGGTTTGTTAGTTTTCAAGAAAGTTTATGATCTATACTTTAACATGTGAATAGTTTGTTACTTGATCATGCAAAGTTCTATGAGTTGAGCTACTGTTATGACATATAATGATGCTAGAAAAGGTGATTGAAATTATCATTGATCAAACTTATGCACCTGCTAGCATTCACACTTCATAAATTATTTCTTTTATCATTTACCTACTCGAGGACGAGCAGGAATTAAGCTTGGGGATGCTGATACGTCTCCAACGTATCTATAATTTATGAAGTATTCATGCTATTATATTAGCCCTCTTGGATGTTTATGGGCTTTACTATGCACTTTTATATTACTTTTGGGACTAACCTATTGACCCAGAGCCCAGTGCCAGTTTCTGTTTTTTTCCCTTGTTTCAGTGTTTCGCAGAAAAGGAATATCAAACAGAGTCCAAACGGAATGAAACCTTCGGAAAAGTTATTTTTGGAACGGAAGCAATCCAGGGGACTTGGAGTGCACGTCAGGGAATCAACGAGGAGGGCACGAGGCAGGAGGGCGCGCCCACCCCCCTGGGCGCGCCCTCCACCCTCGTGGGCTCCTCGTGGCTCCCCTGACGTATTTCTTCCTCCTATATATACCAATATACCCAAAAACCTTCGGGGAACAGAATAGATTGGGAGTTCCGCCGCCGCAAGCCTCTGTAGCCACCAAAAACCAATCGGGACCCTGTTCCGGCACCCTGCCGGAGGGGGGATCCCTCACCGGTGGCCATCTTCATCGTCCCGGCGATCTCCATGACAAGGAGGGAGTAGTTCACCCTCGGGGCTGAGGGTATGTACCAGTAGCTATGTGTTTGGTCTCCCTCTCTCTCGTGTTCTTGATTTGGCACGATCTTGATGTATCGCGAGCTTTGCAATTATAGTTGGATCTTATGATGTTTCTCCCCCTCTACTCTCTTATAATGGATTGAGTTTTCCCTTTGAAGTTATCTTATCGGATTGAGTCTTTAATGATTTGAGAACACTTGATGTATGTCTTGCGTGGGATAACCGTGGTGACAATGGGTTATTCTATTGATTCACTTGATGTATGTTTTGGTGATCAACTTGCGGGTTCCGCCCATGAACCTATGCATAGGGGTTGGCACACGTTTTCGTCTTGACTCTGCGGTAGAAACTTTGGGGCACTCTTTGAGGTTCTATGTGTTGGTTGAATACATGAATCTGAGATTGTGTGATGCATATCGTATAATCGTACCCACAGATACTTGAGTTGGCATTGCAGTATCTGGGTGACATTAGGATTTTGGTTGATGTGTGTCTTAAGGTGTTATTTTACTACGAACTCTGGGGCTGTTTGTGACACTTATAGGAATAGCCCAATGGATTGATCGGAAAGAATAACTTTGAGGTGGTTTCGTACCCTACCATAATCTCTTCGTTTGTTCTCCGCTATTAGTGACTTTGGAGTGACTCTTTTTTGCATGTTGAGGGATAGTTATATGATCCAATTATGTTATTATTGTTGAGATAACTTGCACTAGTGAAATTATGAACCCTAGGCCTTGTTTCAACGCATTGCAATACCGTTTACGCTCACTTCTATTATTAGTTACCTTGCTGTTTTTATATTTTCAGATTACAAAAACCTATATCTACCGTCCATATTGCACTTGTATCACCATCTGTTCGCCGAACTAGTGCACCTCTACAATTTACCATTGTATTGGGTGTGTTGGGGACACAAGAGACTCTTTGTTATTTGGTTGCAGGGTTGTTTGAGAGAGACGATCTTCAACCTACGCCTCCCACGGATTGATAAACCTTAGGTCATCCACTTGAGGGAAATTTGCTACTGTCCTACAAACCTCTGGACTTGGAGGCCCAACAACTTCTACAATAAGAAGGTTGCGTAGTAGACATCAAGCCCTTTTCTGGCGCCTTTTTCCGGGGAGGCTAGGTAAGCGGCACTCACACCCCGTCAACTAAGCAGTTTCTGGCGCCGTTGCCGGGGAGGTGAGTGCTTGAAGGTATATCTTTAGATCTTGCAATCGAATCTTTTAGTTTCTTGTTTTATCACTAGTTTAGTTTATAAAAGAAAACTACAAAAAATGGAATTAAGGGTGCCTCATATGCTTCATCTTTTTAATGTCTTTCGTGAAAATGATGGAAAGGAAAATTGTGCTCAAGTGCTAGAGGAAGAATGCATTATAATGTTTGGAACTAAATCTTTGAATGATGAGCATGATTGCAATGTTGTTAGTACGAATTCCTTGAATATCCATGATGCTAATGATATGCATATCCACAAGCTTGGGGATGCTATGTTTGACGAAGATGCTATTTTTTGTCCCCCAAGTTTTGATGAGCAAATTTATTACGATGATAGCATGCCTCCTATCTATGATGATTATTGTGATGACACGTATGCTATAAAGAATAAAAATAACCATGAAACTTGTCATAATGATTTTAATTTTCAATTGGATTATGCTTCACATGATAGTTATTTTGTTGAGTTTGCTCCCACTACTATTCATGAGAACAAATTTGCTTTTGTGGAGAGTAATTTCTATGCTTGTAGATCATGAAAAGAATGCTTTATTAGATAGTTATATTTTTGAATTCATTCATGATGCTACTGAAAATTACTATGAGAGAGGATCATATGCTTCTACATATTGCATAATATCTAGTTTCCTCTCTATGTGTTGAAAATCTTGAAGTTATGCTTGTTTTACCTTCCTATGCAAGTTGATTCTTGTTCCCATAAGTTATTTGCTCACAAAATCCCTATGCATAGGAAGTGGGTTAGGCTTAAATGTGCTTGTCATATGCTTCATGATGCTATCTTTATGTTTCAATTCTTATCTTTTATGTGAGCATCATTGAAATTATCATGCCTAGCTAAAAATACAATAAAGAAAAGCGTTTGTTGGGAGACAACCCAATATTTACCTTTACTGTTTTTGTGTGTTCACATGATTATGCTACTGTAGTAATCATGTTACATAGCTTTTGTTTTAATAAAGTGCCAAGTAGAACCTTTGGGAAGACTTGGGTGGAAGTTAATGTGATCTTGCTGTAAAAAACCAGAAACTTTGCGCTCACGAGTTTAGCTGTCATTTTTTACTGGAGAGTTCTATTTAGTTGATTCTTTTTGCAGATGATTACTAGACAAATTCCTCAGCTCCGCCAATTTATTCTAGAATTGTTTGAGTTCCAGAAGTTTGCGTTAGTTACAGATTACTACAGACTGTTCTGTTTTTGACAGATTCTGTTTTTCGTGTGTTGTTTGCTTATTTTAATGAATATATGGCTAGTAAAATAGTTTATAAACCATAGAGAAGTTGGAATACAGTAGGTTTAACCTCAATATAAATAAAGAATGAGTTCATTACAGTACCTTGAAGTTGTATTTTGTTTTCTTTCGCTAACGGAGCTTACGAGTTTTCTGTTGAGTTTCGTGTTGTGCAGTTTTCAAGTTATGGGTAAAGATTCGATGGACTATGGAATAAGGAGTGGCAAGAGCCTAAGCTTGGGGATGCCCAAGGCACCCCATGGTAATATTCAAGGACAACCAAGAGCCTAAGCTTGGGGATGCCCCGGATGGCATCCCCTCTTTCGTCTTCGTTCATCGGTAACTTTACTTGGAGCTATATTTTTATTCACCACATGATATGTGTTTTGCTTGGAGCGTCATTTTATTTTCTTTAGCTTTGCTTGTGGTTTGAATAAATTACCAAGATCTGAAATTCTTAAATGAGAGAGATTCTTCACATAGCTACATAATTATTTAACTACTCATTGATCTTCACTTATATCTTTTTGGAGTAGTTTGTCATTTACTCGTGTGCTTCGCTTATATCCTATGAGTAAATGGTTGAATGATTTGAATGTCATAAATCTGAAATTATATATGTTTCATATGCCTTTCCCACGGGGAGTAATGCCTTCACATATAAGAAGTAGAGGTGGTAAATTTATTGAAGGTTAGCAAACATTGTATTGGTCACTTGAACAAATCATGAACGAATATTGAAGGAAGAGAGATTTCACATATAAATATACTATCTTGGACATCTTCTATGATTGTGAGCCCCATTAATTATTTTCAAACCTGAGAAAATTAGTTGAAGTTGGACAAGGAAGACAACATAATGAGTTATGCTTGGGTATATTTGTATAGAAGTTATATTGTTATGGATCCTCTAACATGTGGTACTTGCTATTTAGAATCCTTTGCTAGCCAAAATATCTGTACTAAGTGGGAATACTGCTTGTGCATCCAAATTCCTTGAACCAAGTTTCTTCCATGAGTGTCCACCATATCTACCTATATGCGGTATTTACCTGCCGTTCCAAGTAAATTTGCATGTGCCAAACTCTAAACCTTCAAATAATAATCTGTTTTGTATGCCCGAATCGCTCATGTAGCGACTAGGGGCTGTCAGTATCTTCCATCCTAGGTGGATTATTCTCACGATGAGTGGACTCCGCTCATCATTCACAAGAAAATGGCTGGAAACTGGGATGCCCAGTCCTATGATCAAAAGATCAAAAACAAATTCGCAAATAATTTAAACAAAACTCCCCCAGGATTGTTGAAAGTTGGACGGCACCCGTTGTTTCAGACAAGCCGTGGAGTGTGATCGTTGGTGGAGGGGGAGTAAAATCTTTACCTTTCTGCGTGGGAACCGCCTATGATGGATCTAGTATGGAAGATATTGGGAACTCTTGGTCGTTATGTTGACAATGAAAGCATACCTCTCAAAATTATTTTCATCTCTGTTTTTGCTTCGAGCTCTGGCACCTCTACAAATCCCTGCTTCCCTCTGCGAAGGGCCTATCTTTTACTTTTATGCAAGAGTCAATAGTATTCCTTCTCATTCCAACCTACTATTTAGTTGGCAAGCATCATATGATGGAAAGATCTAAGCATATATGGCCATTCAAATATATTTGATCATGAATTATTACTGTTGACATTACCCTTGAGGTAAAAGGTTGGGAGGCGAAATATTAAGCCCCTATCTTTCTCTATGTTCGATGAATACTATTTGTTCTAAAAATATGCTTTGAGTGGTAGCAATCAAGGAAGACTGAATGATAGTTGAGTATGTGGAGTTTGCTAAATCAAAGCTCTGACATAGACTCTTCCTGAAAATAAGATGAATTGTAATTGTTTGATGACTAATAACACGGTTTGTTAGTTTTCAAGAAAGTTTATGATCTATACTTTAACATGTGAATAGTTTGTTACTTGATCATGCAAAGTTCTATGAGTTGAGCTACTGTTATGACATATAATGATGCTAGAAAAGGTGATTGAAATTATCATTGATCAAACTTATGCACCTGCTAGCATTCACACTTCATAAATTATTTCTTTTATCATTTACCTACTCGAGGACGAGCAGGAATTAAGCTTGGGGATGCTGATACGTCTCCAACGTATCTATAATTTATGCAGTATTCATGCTATTATATTATCCATCTTGGATGTTTTGTGGGCTTTACTATGCACATTTATATTAGTTTTGGGACTAACCTATTGACCAGGAGCCCAGTGCCAGTTTCTGTTTTTTCCCTTGTTTCAGTCCCTTTGAAGTTATCCTCTCGGATTGAGTCTTTAATGATTTGAGAACACTTGATGTATGTCTTGCGTGGGATAACCGTGGTGACAATGGGTTATCCTATTGATTCACTTGATGTATGTTTTGGTGATCAACTTGCGGGTTCCGCCCATGAACCTATGCATAGGGGTTGGCACACGTTTTCGTCTTGACTCTCCGGTAGAAACTTTGGGGCACTCTTTGAGGTTCTATGTGTTGGTTGAATAGATGAATCTGAGATTGTGTGATGCATATCGTATAATCATACCCACGGATACTTGAGGTGGCATTGGAGTATCTAGGTGACATTAGGGTTTTGGTTGATGTGTGTCTTAAGGTGTTATTTTACTACGAACTCTAGGGCTGTTTGTGACACTTATAGGAATAGCCCAATGGATTGATTGGAAAGAATAACTTTGAGGTGGTTTCGTACCCTACCATAATCTCTTCGTTTGTTCTCCGCTATTAGTGACTTTGGAGTGACTCTTTGTTGCATGTTGAGGGATAGTTATATGATCCAATTATGTTATTATTGTTGAGAGAACTTGCACTAGTGAAAGTATGAACCCTAGGCCTTGTTTCAAGGCATTGCAATACCGTTTACGCTCACTTTTATTATTAGTTACCTTGCTGTTTTTATATTTTCAGATTACAAAAACCTATATCTACCATCCATATTGCACTTGTATCACCATCTCTTCGCCGAACTAGTGCACCTATACAATTTACCATTGTATTGGGTGTGTTGGGGACACAAGAGACTCTTTGTTATTTGGTTGCAGGGTTGTTTGAGAGAGACCATCTTCAACCTATGCCTCCCACGGATTGATAAACCTTAGGTCATCCACTTGAGGAAAATTTGCTACTGTCCTACAAACCTCTGCACTTGGAGGCCCAACAACGTCTACAAGAAGAAGGTTGCGTAGTAGACATCAATGGGCATTGATTATTTGTTCTTTCTTTGGACGTTATAAACTCTATTCTTAAATAGCACACATATCCATCCAATAAAAGTGATCTTTTAAACTCTATCCTTAAATAGCACATAGTACTCCATATCCATCCAATAAATGTGATCTTTTGTACTCCATGGGCATTGATATTTTTTTTCTTTCTTTGGACGTTATTAACTCTATCCTTAAACACTATCACACATATCCATCCAGAATCTCACCATTTATGTGTCCTCATTAATTGTTTCCTTTATCACATCTCCTTTTCTATCTTTTGTTTGCCTTTTTTTGTGATGGAAAGCATTGAGTTTTATTCCTGTATGGCAGTAACATGGTTACAATCGACTAGCAATAGCCTTGGGATAAATTCAGGTGAGTGACGCAACAAACACATGGTTCGTCCCCCTCAGCTCTACCACAATTCGCTAAGAAGACGACAACCCCAATTTGCTCAATCTAATTTTCCGGATGATAAACTCACGGTCTTCCAAAGTAACTTTAATTGCATTCATAAGATGTCCATAGCAGGAATCAAGACTATGATCAACCATAGCATTCAGTGCAACCGAGCAATTAGATTGGACAATCGACGATGCCTTGATATGCTAAACTTTCAAAGCAACACCTTCCATCAGAGCACTAATCTCAGCTATGAGTGGACTCATTGCGGTTGAACAAAATGTGGCGAGATGTGTATATAACATCTTCAGATCAGTTCCGTAGAATCATACCAGACCCTCACTGCCGTCTGAAGCAGCGAACGATCCATACATAGATAACCCAACCCATCATCAAGGGGCCGGATCTAGCAGTGGCTCCTTGTCCGAACCCATGGATTAGGACACCGACGAGGATCTGGCCATCCACATCGCCCTCCACCGATCACGGGTGGATTAGGGTGGAAGCTCGTTGGAGTGTGAGCCCTCCTCGATGGTCTGACGGGGAAGCTCTAGCGCTGCGCTCGACCGAGCCAGCTTATTGTGGTCCGTGCGCTCCCTGGCGAGGCGGTCAACTTCTAGTGGCGTCCGTCAGCTTTGGCCCCTGCTCCTCCTGTCCGGCGATGGGTGTCAGTCCTTGTCACCACTGAGCCTACCATGACTCCCTGTGTCAGAGGCGCTCACAGCTCGTCGCGCGAGGCAAGTGGCCAGGGACGGATCTAGACGGTCCATCTACGGGTCTTGCAGATCCGCACCAGTGCCCCAACCCTCTGAATCTGACGAGGACAAGGCCGTCTGTTGTGTTCTACACCGGTCCTTGACCTCGGACGAGATGGACGCCCGCCGCTACAAAAATACTAAGGAATTGCGGCTTGGACTTGAGGAGTCAAAGTGCTTCACTGAGAAGGGGGTCACAACGTCTAAAGCTGGGTGTCACACCATACTGAGGACTAGGCTGAAGCGCTTATTTCGACGCCAAATATGAACCAGGATAAAAGCAAGGATAACTCATCGGACCGAACCATGAGTCATGATCCGATGACATCGCCCCAAGGCTAAGCGCTCGATCTGGCCGGCAACAAAGAACCTGGATCCATGTCAGATTGGATCTTAGGAAAAATCTCAACGGTCCCGTCGACGGACCGAACCCAAGAGGAGTGCAAGAAGTCTCTCTTGAATGAGATATTAGATCTAATTCAGAGGATCACAATATCCCACGACCAGGCCTTGGTTTACGATCAGATCCGGGAGTCTCCTAGAAAAGCTGGAATTTTTGGCCCACCCACCACGCACCTAGTGGCCAATATCGATGACCTCACTGAAGTCCTTGCAAGCACCTCTGGCGAAGTCGATGGCATGGATGAGGGGGGCGGGGAGTCCTCGGATAGCTGCCAACAGTCACCATGCCCGTGGGGAAGTGGACGGCAACCTCAACTATGATTTCTACATAGTAGACACCCCCAACGATGGAGGCGGCATCCCCAACAATGGTGGAGGCAGTAACGACAATGACAACAGAGGTGGAATCGCGAGTAATGGTGGTGGGAGGCAGCGGCAACAACAGATGCAAAAATAACAACGGCGATAATAACGCCAATCCCAATGACAACACCGACAAGCCACGAAGCATCCTCGACCCTGACGACGATGACATCTTGGACGAGTCGCTCTATAGCCCTAACCATGATGCATTGCGGCCAAGCCTAGTCGATACCTCCAGAAAAAAAAAGAGTGAGAAAAAGCGACTTTGTGAGGACGAGCAGTACAAGAGTGATCAATGGAACAAACTCTTCCAACAAATAGAAGCTACTAAGGCCCCACCAAACTACCACAAAAACCTCTTAAAAGAAGCGGCACGTGGCAGCCAGCAACAACGCAATATCCAAGTGTTAGTGGGCCAAGGATTTGCTTTTATTGATGCATTAAATTGCATTCCTTGCAACTAATGTTGAGGAAATCATTAACTGGTAGCTGCTCGTTCGATTTGGGAGTAGTGATTAATCGATGAATTGGCCTATTAATTGAATTAATCGGTGGAATTTAAAACTCAATAGGCATAATTTTTGTATGGAGGAATTTGTTCAATAGAACTTGAATGCTATAAAAAATCTACATTGCAGTAGGAAGCAGATGCCACCGTTTCTTTTCTCAATAGATCACAAACATGTACATATCAACAATCATCAACAAGCATCCATGTGGGCGTCAAAAATCATCAACAAACATGCATACAACAACATTTTGTTTGCTGATTTCAGCCTGGTCCACAACCCTGAGAGATTGCGTGCGAATTCATTAAGAAGAAGGGTAGTTGAAGAGGCGACCTGCTAGCCATGGTCGATGTGTTCCTTCATAAAGGAGGGGAGGAGGTTGACAACGGTTCCTAGAGAGGACTTCGTGGCAAGCCGAGACATGCATGTGTATCACTAAGTGAGCATAAACTTTTATATGTATTGGTGAGTTCCCTTTTAATCCTTGCATTCATGGAGTGAAGTTTAAAGTTTATTTATACATCAGTTACATCAAATAGTCTTATTTGACATTAGCAAGGATGGTTTGTATATCATCTTGGTAGCGGTGTTCCCTTCTTGAAGCAGCAGCAGTTGTCACCTTCGAAGGATACACAAGTGCTTCTATCCTCATCATATCCACGCGCTGAACAGTTTTTCTGGCATTGACCGATTGTGCAATGTTTCATAACAACACACGACGTGCGGACCGTCGTGCCCTTCATATCTGCACGTAGAGGATGGGGATCACAACAATAACTTCCCAATTGATAACATCCAACAGCTTATGCAAATATTAATAGAAAAGAAAAGAAAATGAATGTACCCATGATCATTCCTTCTACATGAGAGGGCAAGAGAGTGGTAGACATGACAACAAGAGCCAGCAGGCACATAGCCTGCACGCTCTTCTTGATATGCGCCATAAGGAGTACTCGAGTAGATTTTTTTCTTTGTCCTACTATTGTTCTTGCCAATAAGCCATAGCAACTATGTCTATATATAGTGCCATGGGCATTGATATTTTCTTTCTTTCTTAATGTTATTAAATCTATCCTCATAGCACACACATATCCATCTAATAAATGTGATCTTTTATACATGATCACTCACTATTTCCTTCCCCGGTTGAGCATCTCACCATTTATGTGTCCATCAATAGTTTCATTTATGACATCCCCTTTTATCATTTGTTTTTTTTGCGAGGGAAAGCACATAGTCTTATTCTTGTATGGGAGTAACAAGGTTACAGTCGGCTAACAATAGCATTGAGATAAATATAGGTGAGTGATGCAACCAACACACGGCTCGCCCCCTTTGCTCTGCCATAATTCGCTAAGAAGACGACAACCCTAATTTTCTCATAATCTAGTTTCTGGAGGACAAACTCACTGTCTTCCAAACTAACTACAATTTCATTCATAAGAGCAAGTGTAATAATATGATGTAAGCAGGATATAAGGATCTGAATATTATAATTTTGCTGAGTTGGAGAAGAGAAGCAGATTGTAGATTAGTAGCCAGCTGCAGCATGAGCTCCAAAAAACTGGCGAGACAAGATAGTGGGTCAAACAGTGATAAAGTAGTAAATGTTTATAGCTAACATTAACAAATGGGTGATTAGGTGGCTATATGTGACATGGCAACTTCATATAGCCGGTTGTTCGCTGTAATATTAACCATGCTCTAAGATGCCCATAGTAGTAATCAAGATCGCAATCAGTTATAACATTCGATGCAACTGAGCGGTCAGATTAGATGATCATTGCTGCCTTGATATGCTAAGCTGCCAAAGCAACACCTTCCATCAGAGCACTAAGCTTAGCTACGAGTGAACTGATCGCAGTTGAACAAAATGCGGCGAGATGCATACGTAACATCTTCGGATCGGTTTGGTAGAATCATACCAGACCCCGCACTATCTTTCGAAGAAATGAACAATCCATACATAGATAACACAACCCATCGATCAAGGGGGCGCCATCGCCATCATCGCCGGATCTGGCAGCGGCTCCTCATCTGAACTCGACCCCGTGGACCAGGACACCCTCGTAGGATAGTCGGACGAGGTGCAGGCCATCCACGCCACCCTCCGTCGGTCATGGATGGATATTGGTGGAAGCTCATCGCAGTCCGTGCCCCGGTGGCCCGGCGGGGCAGCTCCACCTCCGTGCCGGCTAGTAGCGGTCCACGCTCTCCTTAGTGAGGCACTCGGTTGTGCAGTGACGCCCGTCACCACTGCCCCTGCTCCTCCAGGCAGGCGTCGGGTGTAGGTCCCGGAACCTCCAAGCCGCGCTCGTGGCTCCCCCAAGCCGGAGGTGTGGGAAGCTCGTCGCATAAGGCAAGTGGCCCGGGCCGGATCTAGCCAGTCCGTTTGCGGGTCATGCAGATCCGCACTGGTGCCCCTTCCCTCTGACTCCGATACGCATGAGGCTGTCTGCGGTGTCCTGCGTCAATTCTTGACCCCGGACGAGACAGATAACTGTCTCCGCCACCGCAAAATGCCAAGGACTTGCGGCCGCCTCGCCAAGGAGCGGGCACACGCTTAAGATCAATCGGATTAGTCGAGGACACTGCTATGGTTAGAAACAATTACGAAAAGACTAACTGCCACATGTGTAGCACTTCTCCAACCCGCCCACACGCCTTTATCGCCGTCCATTGTAACCTGCACGAATCTTGGCGTGATGACACAATTTTTAGTTGCCACGTAGGACATGGGCGACTTGCGGTGTATGCAGCAGTTCGCCCGCACGCGTTTAGCACTCCGTCGTCAACGGTTGCAAGTCGGAGGCGTGCAGTGGAACCGCCGTTGCGCCCGCACGAGTGGCGCACGACTTCTGTCGCCGTTTCCCTCGACTGGCCACTCCCCCCCTCATTGCCTCTGCCCGTCTCATTCGTTCCCCCAACCAACATTACAGAGTAGTTCCGCTTGATTGAAGGAGAAGACGAGAATAGGAGGCGGCGGCGCCGGCGGAAGAGTCGACGGCATTCACGGCCGTTGCTTGTGTTCGCCGGACCTGAGCGGCGTTGCCGGAGCAGCCGAAGTGAGGAGGTAAGACCGTGGAAGCTTTTGTACTCTCCCCCTTCCTCCTTGGTCTCACTTCTCTCGAGCCCCCCTCTCCCCTCCCCCGGAGATTCAGGCGGATTTGCGGCCGCTCCGGCATCCTCGTCGTCAGGGGAGTCGTGCGTGTGCTATTTTACGGCGGCATTGTGCAGCCCCGTCGCCGTCGCGGTGGTACTCAAACCGGTGAGGCTCGCCTGGGGTGGCAATTAGATTGATGCGATTAGATGCGTGAGGGTTTCCGTTTCCATATGTTGGTTGTGATTTTTGTATCGAAGGCTACGATCTTCACTGTTTCAGGGCAATGTTGCTGTCGAATTGAGGGGTTTGATAGTTGTGTATGAGCCCTAGATCTAGGTAGGTGCATTTCAATGTATAGGATCATGGCAGTCATGGCAATTTCAACAAATGGACTCTGTCAGTTGATGGCAACTAATTTTCTGAATGAACTCTGTCAGTTGCCATGTCCTGTGTAGGATAATGGCAGTTTCATGAGATCCAAATTCAGGGAGTGATAGTTGTGTTTCTGAATCAACTATCCTTCTAAGTGGCAACTAATTCTGAAAATCAAGTATGACAGTTGCCATGTCATATGTAGAGTGATGGTAGTTTTTTATGTACCATGTACTCACTTAGTTGCCATACTGTTCTGTGATAGCACAACATATTTGACTACAGTACATGGCAACTCTTTTTTTCCACCAGGCCAATGTGTGAGTTGCCACATTACATGTTGTGGACTGGCACACATCTGCTATTCCTGATTTTCTCATGCACATTCTTCATTCTATACATATTCAGAGCAGAGCAAAGCAGAGTCAGTGGCGGAGGCAGGGGGTGCTGGCAGGGGCTTTGGCCTCCCCTATGAAAAAGTAAAACGGCCATATCTTTTGCATCCGATGTCGAAAAAATGCATGATATATCAAAAAAATCAGCATGAAAATATGCATCCGATTTTGATGGCCGTAGGCCTGTTTGCAAATTTTTAGAATCCTCATATTCTAAAAGGAAAAAAGATATGCTCAAATTTTAGTTTTTTTGACTTTTCGTTAAATCTGGTCAAATTATGGTCAAACTATGGTCAAACTACTTATTCAAGAAATATTAGTGTTAATAAATAATTATTTTACTTTTTTGACTTTTGGTCAAACTATGGTCAAATCTGGTCAAACTATGGTCAAACTACTTATTCAAGAAATATTACTGTTACTAAATAATAATTATTTTTTAGAATAATAGTTTTAAACTCAAACGGTGAAACATGTGACTTCACGCTCAAGCTAAACTCCTGAGGGTTAATAGGATTGACAGCTTACTATTGTTAGGTAAACAATAAGTGCAGACTTGGAAACTAGGGGGAATAGAACTCGGAAGTTAAGTGTGCTCAGGCTGGAGTAGTGAGAGGATGGGTGACCGGCTGGGAAGTTAGACGATTTGGAATGATGAAGGGTGATTAGAGACTAAATCGTCAAATAATTCATAAATTTGAAAATCAGGAAAAACAATCAATTTTTTTCAAAAAAACCTTTAGTACCGGTTGGTGTTACCAACCGGTACTAAAGGTCCCCCAGACCACCGCGTGGGCTTGTGCCACGTGGTGGGCCTTTGGCCCCGGTTCGTGTTGAACCGGGACTAAAGAGGGGGGTACCTTTAGTCCCCACTATTTAGTGCCGGTTACAGAACCTGGACTAAAGGTCCTTACGAACCGGTACTAAAGGTCGTTTTTCTACTATTGTCTATATTCAGTTTTCTGGCTCCGCACTGAGCAGAGTATATATTCAGAGTTCTGAAAGCAGAGTATGTATCCATCTAATCTATTGTCTTCTCTTGTTATGTACTGTTGGTAGCCAACAAACACATTAATTCCCATGGTGTTGGTTGTGTATATCCGATCAACTGAATCAGTCAATCAATCAGTGTCTTAGTTGCCACATCTTTTTGTTTTGTTAACATGGCAACCTGAACTTAGTAGATGTGGCCTGTGCTTTTTATTAAGCCAATGTGTTAGTTGCCACACTGATTGTTAGACAATGGTAGTTCGGTGTTCTGATGTACTGCCCTCAGTTGCCACATTGTTTATTTTACCAATATGGCAACTTGAATCTCCTACATGGCAACTGCATTCTTAAGACGCAAACACATATCCAGTTGCCATGTTTTCGCACCTGCTGTCCAATTGGTTATTTTTTGCCTGTCTGTGCATGTTCAGCACATGGCAATTACAACCTTTTCACATGCTAAAACTGTGGGGTAAATGTGGCAGTTTTCATTTTCTGTTAATGATGATATGGAGCAAATATGGCTCTTGTCTGATGTGATTGTCAAGATGATGATGATGACTTCATGGAGCCACCGCCACAGCATCATGGGGATGAGGTCACTCTTCTCCTATGTTTTAATATGATACTGAGTTTTCATTCTTCTGTTAGAACTAATTTTTACTACATTGCAACATGGCAACAAAATGATTCATTTTGTGTTATGCAAAAGAAGAAGCGTTTGCGCAGTAGGGCTTCGCAAGAACGCGTGACTATACTGACACAGGGATTTACTGATGATTAGAAGGCAGCTGCTGGTGAGATGGGTATGCAGGCTCTGATGATGGTTCAGTGTACGAACCTAGTAAATCATGTATGTGACTGGCTCGACGAGCTATATGAGCCTGCTTCTAGGGAATTCATGATTTCGGGACGCAGAAGATTGCCTTTGAATGAGGAATCCGTGTTCTGCACTTTGGGTGTCGCCCGTGGAGAAATCAAAGTCCCTTATGAAGTGAACAATAAGATTGAGGAAGCTTTGTTTGCCCGTTTGTTTCCTGGAATGGCTTCCATGCCTAATAT
This sequence comes from Triticum aestivum, assembly GCF_018294505.1. NCBI lineage: Eukaryota > Viridiplantae > Streptophyta > Magnoliopsida > Poales > Poaceae > Triticum > Triticum aestivum. The sequence continues at coordinate 20,760,026 of NC_057814.1, read as the reverse complement.
GACTGTTCTGGCAACTTCGCTGGAGGAGATGACAAGCCATGGCGAGGTTATTAAGATGAAGTTGCTCATGTACTTGATCTCGGCTGTATTTGCGCCTACCACATCTCTTTGCCCAAGCAACAAGTGCTTTCCTATCCTGGTGAATGCACTCTCTTTATTCTTTTACATACAATCTTTTTGTTTTTGATGTCATGCAGAAGTTAGTCACTACCAGTTTTAATGTTTTTATTGAATGCCGACGCGGCATCTTTTCTGTCCTAAATTGTGTTTGTGCAGGCGAAGCTAAAAGATGTTAAAAACATGAATTGGTGTAAATTCATTGCCGACTTCCTGCATGATGCATTCTCAAATAAGATGTACCAAAAGGGATGTCGCTTGCATCTAATGGTATCTTCCCCCCTACTCTTTATGCAAATGTTCTTATCACGGTTCATTCTTTTCATAAATCAACATTTGCAGCTGTTAATAAGTGGCAACCGAACTGTTTTTGCATTTCAGTATCTCTGTTTGGCCATAGTTTGAACAAACCATAGTTCTTGATAGAGCTTTTATCTGATTTTTTATGGCAATCATAGTTGATCGTGCGTGGCAACCGTTTGTTATTTTTTGTTTTGTGACTTCTTCATGCCAAATTGAAGTTTGATTGATACATGGCAATTGTAGTTGGTGTTTTCAAGGCAAATTCATTTTTTCTAGTTATAGTACACATAGTGAACCACTTCCTATGTTCATTTCTAGTTATACAATCTGGATGGCAATTGCAGTGTTGAACTGGTGGCAACTAAGAATATAATAACATGGCAACTGTAACATAACATGCTTTCAACTAACAATATATGTAGGTTAAAACTAAGAACATATGTAGATGGCAAATCTCTTTGTTTTACTTTTTTTTAAACTTGTGACTCAAGGGGCATTGTACTACCAATGACGTTTAAACCGTGGTCATTTTTGCTTTTCCTTTTTCCCCGCATTTCTATATGTTTTCTTTTTTCTGGACAACATTTGATCATTGTCATATTCTTATTTACTTGTTCGCTTTATTGTGCAAACCAGCTCATGTACGTCGATAGTCTTGATTTGTCCACTATCGACTTTACTAGGATAGGAGGCCCACCACATGCACATATGTTTGTCGTCTCTGCGTGGACATATGATGTTGTCAAGGTTGTAATTGCTGCAAACAGGGCTTCTGATATGATATATAGGAAACTGCAGGTTATTTGTGTCATATTTTACACCGCCTAACCGCTTCCATCATGGCTAACGAGTCGTAAAGAAGTTGCCAACCATGGTTGGCTGCACATGGCAACCATAATTGTCTTGATACGGCAACTCTGCCGTTACCCGTTGAAACTCCTTTTTCTTCCTTGCAATCCGTAATTATAGTCACTGCTTCTTATTTTTCATTTTTGACTTCTTTAGTTGTTTTTGATATTTTTTCCAATTGATGGCCAAGCATGCTATAGACTACAGTGTGTTTGGTGGGCCACAAAACTTTGGCAAGCGGATGGATGTGCATTCAACTCCATCTTGTCCCGCTGAGGTAGTCAAGCATGTTTATTCGTTTTCTGAAATTACATTTTATATTGCATTTTGATTGCTTTTTTATGGTTGTTCTGCCTTATTTTTCCTAATCATGTGTCTCTAATATGTTTTGTAGTTTGTTACTTTTTGTTTTCCGATCAGGCAAGGGCACCTGTTGAGCACCTAGTTGGGCAGTTTGTTTCTGGCATGACCAGCTTGCTTGGGAAATTAGTCGAGGGTTGGACATCACTAAATGGTTCTGATAGCGATGCGGTTGCGAGGAACTTCACATCATTCATTGGAGAACGGACACATCGTCCAACTGGTTGCCGTGGCCGGTATGGCTACAACAGCTCTCAGGAGCTTCCTGACACACAAGGTGATCTAGATGGGGATGGTTTTGGTGGCATTGACACTGGTCTTGACAAGGATGGCGATGATGACATGGAGAATGTGCCGCATGACACTGACCACGATGAACGCCGTGAAGATAATGTGAGGGGTGATACGTCTCCAACGTATCTATAATTTATGAAGAGTATTCTTGCTATTATATTACCCATTTTGGATGTTTATGGGCTTTATTATACACTTTTATATTATTTTTGGGACTAACCTATTAACCGGAGGCCCAGCCCAAATTGCTGTTTGCTTGCCTATTTCAGTGTTTCAAAGAAAAGGAATAACAAACGGAGTCCAGACGGAATGAAACCTTCGGGAGAGTTAATTTTGGAACGGAAGCAATCCAGGAGACTTGGAGTAGACGTCAGGGAAGCTTCGAGGTGGCCACGAGGGTTAGGGGCATGCCCTACCCCCCTCTCGTGTTCTTGATATGGCACGATCTTGATGTATCGCGAGCTTTGCTATTATAGTTGGATCTTATGATGTTTCTCCCCCTCTACTCTCTTGTAATGGATTGAGTTTTCCCTTTGAAGTTATCTTATTGGATTGAGTCTATAAGTATTTGAGAACACTTGATGTATGTCTTGCATGTGCTTATCTGTGGTCACAATGGGATATTCACGTGATCTACTTGATGTATGTTTTGGTGATCAACTTGCGGGTTCAGTGACCTTGTGAACTTATGCATAGGGGTTGGCACACGTTTTCGTCTTGACTCTCCGATAGAAACTTTGGGGCACTCTTTGAAGTTCTTTGTGTTAGTTGAATAGATGAATCTGAGATTGTGTGATCCATATCGTATAATCATAGGATACTTGAGGTGACATTGAAGTATCTAGGTGACATTAGGGTTTTGGTTGATTTGTGTCTTATGGTGTTATTCTAGTATGAACTCTTGAATAGATCGATCAGAAAGAATAACTTTGAGCTGGTTTCGTACCCTACAATAATCTCTTCGTTTGTTCTCCGCTATTAGTGACTTTGGAGTGACTCTTTGTTACATGTTGAGGGATAGTTATATGATCCAGTTATGTTATTATTGTTGAGAGAACTTGCACTAGTGAAAGTATGAACCTTAGGCCTTGTTTCCTAGCATTGCAATACAGTTTACGCTCACTTTTATCATTAGTTACCTTGCTATTTTTATATTTTCAGATTACAAATACCCATATCTACCATCCATATTGCACTTGTATCACCATCTCTTCGCCGAACTAGTACACCTATACAATTTATCATTGTATTGGGTGTGTTGGGGACACAAGAGACTCTTTGTTATTTGGTTGCAGGGTTTCTTGAGAGAGACCATCTTCATCCTACGCCTCCCACGGATTGATAAACCTTAGGTCATCCACTTGAGGGAAATTTGCTACTTTCCTACAAACCTCTGCACTTGGAGGCCCAACAACGTCTACAAGAAGAAGGTTGTGTAGTAAAGATCAAGCTCTTTTCTCGCGCCGTTGCCGGGGAGGCGAGGTAAGCGGCACTAACACCCCGTCAACTAAGCTCTTTTCTGGCGCCGTTGCCGGGGCCCTAATTTGTCGATGCGGTGGTAGGGCTCTCTGGCTCTTGTGCCTCGGGCAACCGTATCATTTCTCGTGGTGATAACAATCCGGCTACCAGGGGCACCGTAGCTGAAGGGACGATTGAGTAATGAGGTCCATGCTCTATCACTCCACATGTCATACAAAACCAAAAGAAACTTCTGATTTTTGACAGCGTTGAGAAGGGCCGGCACAAGCATAGAGTTGTCTTCAGTTGCAGGGAGTTTTCCATCGGCGGTGGTGATGGCCAACCTTAGCAGCTCAACCTCGCTGAAGTCTTGTGTGACGCTCAGCCACATCTTCTTTTCAAATTTGTGTTGAATTTCCATATCGTTGAAGACCTTCTTGGCAAGGGTGGTCTTCCCGATCCCACCAACACCCACGATTGCGAGCACCACGATGCCATCATTATCCTTTGTCAGCTCCTTCACCAACGCTCTCGTATCCTCTTCAAGCTTCTCCTCTACCACGGCCGAGCGCTCCAACACCGGATCCGTCTTCCGGTCAGCCGCAGAAGGCCATCCGGGCCAGTAGTCCTGGTAGGTCTCCAGCTTGATGAAGTTGAAGGCAGCACCGAGCTTGCAGATGTCGTCCAGCCTCTTGTTGAGCTTCCTGATGCAGCTACCAATGTGGTGAGCCGAACATGGGATGCTGCAAGCAGAAGAGCAGCGGGTTGCAGCAGGGTGAGGGTGCTGCGTCCCGTCGACCCATGGCCTTGAGCTCGCAGAGGTCGAGGATTTTGGTCGCCTCGTACATGACACCCTTGAGCTTCGTGACCCACCCCTGCACCCTCCGGTCAGTGATGCGCTTCCTGTCAGCGTCGGCGAGGTAGTCCCTGAGGCTCTCCAGCTTGTCCTGTAGGCTCTCGATCTCCCCGGTGACGCCGAGCAGCATCCCCACCTCATCCTCCGCCATCTTCTTGATCGTGCCGGCGATGTAGGACGCGAAGGCGTCCAACACCATGGCCATGGTTGGTTTCTCGCTTGCTTTGTCCTACTCCTCCCATGGATTGATAAACCTTAGGTCATCCACTTGAGGGAAATTTGCTACTTTCCTACAGACCTCTGCACTTGGAGGCCCAACAACATCTACAAGAAGAAGGTTGTGTAGTAGACATCAAGCTCTTTTCTGGCGCCGTTGCCGGGGAGGCGAGGTAAGTGGCACTAACACCCCGTCAACTAAGCTCTTTTCTGGCGCCGTTGCCGGGGCTGTAATTTGTCGATGCGGTGGTAGGGCTCTCTGGCTCTAGTGCCTCGGGCAACCGTATCATTTCTCGTGGTGATAACAATCCGGCTACCAGGGGCACCGTAGCTGAAGGAACGATTGAGTAATGAGGTCCATGCTCTATCACTCCACATGTCATCCAATACCAGAAGAAACTTCTGATTTCTGACAGCATTGAGAAGGGCCGGCACAAGCATAGATTTGTCTTCAGTTGCAGGGAGTTTTCCATCGGCGGTGGTGATGGCCAACCTTAGCAGCTCAACCTCGCTGAAGTCTTGTGTGACGCTCAGCCACATCTTCTTTTCAAATTTGTGTTGAATTTCCTCGTGGTTGAAGACCTTCTTGGCAAGGGTGGTCTTCCCGATCCCACCAACACCCACGATTGCGAGCACCACGATGCCATCATTATCCTTTGTCAGCTCCTTCACCAGTGCTCGTGTATCCTCTTCGATCTTCTCCCCTACCACGGCCGAGCGCTCCAACACGGGATCTGTCTTCCGGTCTGCCGCAGAAGGTCGTCCGGGCCTGCAGTCCTGGTAGGTCTCTAGCTTGATGAAGCTGAAGGCAGCACCGAGCTTGCAGATGTCGTCCAGCCTCTTGTTGAGCTTCCTGATGCGGCTGCCAATATCATTTGCGAACATGGGATGCCGCAAGCAGAAGAGCAGCGGGTTGCAGCAGGGTGAGGGTGCTGCATCCCGCCGACCCATGGCCTTGAGCTCGCAGAGGTCAAGGATGTTGGTCGCGTCGTACATGACGCCCTTGAGCTTGTGACCCACCCCTGCACCGTCCGATCAGTGATGCGCTTCCTCTCGGCATCGGCGAGGTAGTCCCTGAGGCTCTCCAGCTTGTCGTGCAGGCTGTCGATTTCCCCGGTGACGCCGAGCAGCATCCCCACCTCGTCCGCCGCCATCTGCTTGATCGTGTCGGCGATGTAGGACGCGAAGGCGTCCAGCACCATGGCCATGGTTGGTTTCTCCTTGCTTGTCCTCAGACCGACAAAGAAATGGTAATCAATCGAGAGTGTGTATGTTTGGCTTCCAGGCTAGCTAGGAGATGTGAAAGGGGTGGCAATTAGGCTGAAATGTGGTGCTCTGTCTTGTTGGTGAGTGATGGATCTGGATGCTTTGCTGGCTAAACAAGCCACGCTGATGCTTAGCTTTGGGCTCGCCGACGGTGCCTTGCTTGAATCGCCGGCAAAGCCACCCACGGCCATGGCCCCTGTTATTCGTTTCTCCTCCGCACCTTTTTTGGTCCGGGGTGGCAAGAAAGGGATCTGACCTGAGACCTGACAATGGTTGATCCCTTTCCGCGTCAGTAGTTTCAGAACAAAAGGCAAAGAATGAAACCCCTACCTAGCAATGGCTGGGGGGGGGGGGCGGTCGGTCACTCACCCGCCATTGCGCCGCCGAGCCGCCGGATGCGGGGGAGGATCCATCGATGCGGATGCCCCCGTAGAAAGCTCGAGACACATCGAGGGGCCCGACGAGCTACGAAGACGGCGGGCGGAGTCGCCGGCGGCGTAGCGGTCGCCGTCACTTGTGGAACTCTCATGGTTTTCTTTTATTTTTCTGGATTTTGAAGTTTCTTCAGGGAATACAACGATGTAGCTTTGATTCGTGTGAACAATTAAATTCCTTAAAAAATCGGTTGTAACTTCAAGATGTTTCTTTAATTCAATCTTATTATTCATCCATTGTCAAGATAAATACAAACAACACATAAGAAAGAAAAATACTCCCTCCTTAAACTAATATAAGAGCGATTAGATTACTCTTAGGGCATTTTCAACGCCAGGCGCTAGGGAAAATTTCCCATCCAATTGTCAGTTACGTCTTCAATACCTGGCGTCAGAGGCCGCAGGGACGCAAAACAAGGCAGCGAGTGCTTGCCCTTTTTTCTCCACGAGATGAGGCAACCAGCGTTGGACCAGATAACGCTTAGCGCTTTTAAATTCTTTTCTTATTTATTTTTTCCAGTTTAAGCGCCTAGATAAGAGTCCATCATTGTAGATGCCTTTATATTAGTTTACGGAGGGAGTACATCTAAATCCGCAGACTACTAGCTACGACTAAAACACTGGAGCAAGCCAGCGACGCGGCACCATCATCACACCTTCCTCGTCAGAGCTAGGCAAACTCTTTTGTAGTAGACAGCGGGAAACTCATGAAAGGATCCAACCTGTAGACACATGAACAGAAACGAACGAAAACCGGATCCAAACAGATCCACCAAAGACAAACGCCGACTGAATCTCATGAGATCCGCCGGAGATACATTTTCACACGCCCTCAGACAACGCTATAAACACTGTTGGGCGGAAGTTATGTAGGAAGAACCGTATTCTATCTTTAGGTAGCCGCCGCTGCCTCGCCTTCCTAAGCAGGACACAAACCCTGATGAAACTAAAAAACACCTAACAATGATGCCCTCACACCAACAAAGGGTTGGGATCCACGGTGCCTCCATGACTCTAAGGCCACACGAGACGAGGCAAAACCGGCGGCATCGATGGGTAGCAGTAGGGGAAACTATTGAATAATTGAGAAATTTTCCATTAAGTTTAAACCAGAAAACAGTAGATAAAATATGATAGACATGGCAATTGAAACACGAAACGGATTATTGAATCTAGGCATGCAATAGAGAATAAAAAGGGTAAGCATCATATCCACATTGATTTCTACTGCTAGTAGACCAAACACAAACCCTAACGGAGAGGATAATAAAACATACAACACAATTGAAGAAGAAGTGTTTGCAAATCGCAACAACACAATCACCAGGGTCATGTTGTGGAGAAGGTGGTCGAGTTGGGTAAGAAGTCGGCAGTGAACTCATCATCTGTAGCCACATTGAAAAAGATCCAAAAGTCGTGCGGAAGCGTTGCTCAAAAACCTAATCTCCCCTCTCACATACCTGATTGCAAGAGGCGTGATTTCGACGGCCTGCTATCTCACTCCTGGGTGCACGCCGAGAAGCGAGATGGAAAAGAGGTAGGCGGTGTGATACTCTGAAATGAGTGAATGGAAGTGTGTCTCATCTGGAAAGAGGGGCGACCTCTTATTGCCGAGGCGCGTTGCAACTGACCCCTCGGTAGTGGAAGAGAAACAGACACCCACTAGAGAGAGGAAGAGAAACAGTACGCCGCGACTATTCTGATTCGTCTCTGTAACATCCCAAAATTCTAAATTTTGGAATGTTATAATAACAGATAGATTGGATTGATTGTTTGATTGATTGAGTGAAATTGAGTGGAATTCGAAACTTTTTGAAAGTTCAATGAGAGGGAATAAAAGGACTTTCCCAAACTTTCATTTTTGCTGTTATGATCTCCATGAATTCAAATTCTTTTCACCACAAAACCCTGGAGAGAAGATGACATGACTTCTTCCATTTATTTAAATGACAAGGGGTGTTGAAAATAATTGAATTTCATCTGAGAATATTTCCAATTCTGAAACTTTATGCAACTCAATGATTTTCACGAGTGAAGATAAAATGACTTCTTCAAAACATATGAAATATGAGTTGGGAGTTTCAAAGGATCAAATTCAAGTCCTTTTGGAAATTATTTTAATTTGGAGTTATTTGGGTTTTATTCAAATTATTTTTATCCAAAAATAAAATATAAAGAAATTAGGGTAACATGATTCCCTACAACAGAAAATTGGAGAGAAATAAATTTGAAATCATTTTGGTATTTTTAAAATGATTTTTATTGGATTTTATTAAGGCAGTAGCACTGTTTGATTTATTTGAATTTTTGTGGTCTTTACTTGACTTTACAAAAATGTTCATGCTGTAGAAAATCTTTTTCTGAAATTTTCGATATATAATATGCCTATATAAAATTTTAATTTACTTCTTTATCCGGTTTTCCTTCTGTCTCAATTTTAGAAACAAACTGTACATGCGGCCGATAGTTATTTACCGCCCACACGCGTAGCATAGTGGCAGCGGGCACCTCATTTGTTTTTCCCTCTCCTAAATGGGCCAGGCCCAGCCATCCTTTTTTTTTACTTAGGCCGATTTTTGTTAAAAAAAAAAACTGCAGTGTACGCGTGCGCGCAGCCGGCCTGTGGTGCTTTTAGCCTATGCGTTCCCCGTTTATTTTATTTATTCGTCTACGTTTAGTCCCACGTTGCCTAGCCTTTAACCCCTAAACCTCTTTTCCATCTATAAATATAGACCCATAGAGCCTCCAAAAATTATCCATTGCGGGTTAAATCAATATTTTGGTTTGACTAGGTAAAAATATATTTCTCCTCTCCGGCGGGACTTTAGAAGTTGTCTCCTCACTCCGAAGTCGTCTTTTAGGTATATTTATTCGTTCTCTGTATTTATGCGTTAGACCTAATTTTTTTTTAGCCATAGCTATTTTTTCTTCTGCAAAACAGCTTGGCTCTGATTTTTCAAATAGCCATAACTTTTTACTCGTTCATCCAAATTAGATGAAACCAGCGCCTATAGTTTCGTTTTGTTTTCACCTATCCAGTTAACCTGTCACGTCAACTTTTTGAAATTTTCAAATTTCGAAATTTGTTTCATAGTCAAATTTCTTTTGATCATATCTTTTTATCCGTACCTCCGTTTTCGATGAAACCAACGCCCACTTTTTCGTTATGATTCCCTCTATCCAGTAATACAACTTAAACATGTTTTTGAAAGTTTTAAAATTTGATTTCAAACAGATTTGTATTTGAATCTTCTTTTGAACATAACTTGAGTTTTATAACTCCGTTTGAGTTGATTTTTTTTGCAAAGCGAAGCTCTTGACCTAAACTTTCTGATAAGGCCAAATTCACATAATTTTGGTGCTGTTAGAAATTGTTTTATGTTGCAAGAGTTATTTGCTTGGTTTTGAAGTTTTCCGAATTGTTTTCTTCGATCTTTCTGATCTTGAGTGATTGCTTATGTATGGTTGCTACTGCTTGCTTACGATAGATTGACCGGAGTGTGACGAGTAGATCTATCAAGAGTTTTGAGTGCGAATCATCTTCATCAACATTGCAGGCAAGTTCACACTTTGATCATATCCCTTTCATACCCAGTTTTTATGCATTAGATTCAACCCTCAAACATTGCATGGTTAGGACCTAATTAAATTGTGGGTATTGGGAAGTAGTTGAGGTAGTACCTATTACCTGTTTTATTATCAAACCCTTGGGAGTTACTTCTACGTTTGCTAATATTGCTATGCTATGCTCGTAGACGTGGATTGGGTTTGAGTGAATTTTCCATGACAGAGGTACCTGGGTATTCCAGGATTGCCTGTTTTTCTTTTGGACCGCCACCCAGGTTCAAAGGGATCATGAGATTATTCATGCTAGAAACTTCCGTGTGCATCCACAAGCTATTATGGGCTCTAGCATAGTTGATTAAGTCATGTGAACTCTTACAGTGGTAGACTAGCAGATGTAGGGGATGTAGGTGTACCGGTCTACCCATCGTAAGGTGCTAACGCTTCTGAAAGACTGTGTCTCGGTCATCCGTTTCTCAAACACCTTGTAGTGCGAGAAATCCAACGGAGGAGATCGAGTCTTGTGGGGAAAAGTGCACAAACCTCTGCAGAGTGTATAAACTAATCATGATTAGCCGTGTCCCCGGTTATGGACATCTTGAGTATCTAGTTCTTGGATTATCCCGTTGATCTCATCATGTTACTTTAATTAATATTGTTGGGTTAATGATGATACTTAATTGGGATTGAGATGCTGTCAACCATCTCAATGTTTCACAACCACCATGATAGTTAAATAAAATTTATTCCTTTGCAGTAGGGAAAACTGGCTTTTCGCAAAAACATTATAACCATAGAGCTTTTCCACCAGCCATATATGCATGTAGTGATAGCCTTTGTTCATCATTTCTCTATGGTGTGAATTTGCCAGTACATTCGATGTACTGACCCGTTTTCGGGCTGCAACGTTTCATGTTGCAGGATTCTTACGACGAGTAAGTGATACGTTAGGGTTACGATTTCTACACTCAACTTTGCCGTTGGTGTTGATGGGAATCCACAACCTTGTTACTTCCGCTATTTGGATTGAGGTAATAGTATTTACGTTACTTTATACATGTGATTTACCTCCGTTAAAATCCTCGAGTACTGTGTGTGTCAGCATACCGATCCAGGGATGACACTTAAGCACAGAGACTTGATCCATTCGTGTCGGGTCGCTACAAGATGGTATCAGAGCCAGGTTGACTGTAGGACGTGACCCTAGAAACTGGCAAGCCCATAGGAAGGATTTTCCCTAAAACTTTCCTTTTCAAAAAGATCTTTTACCTCTCTTCTCTTCTGAGTTTATTCAAATATTCCCTTTTAGTGAGACCATACCCTTTTTCCTTTTGGACCACTCTAAGATTCGACGGGTGAGACCACTTCAAGAAGTACAAGATATTGGACAACTAAGACCATTCGGAATGAAGAGGATTTTACCGTGCATTATGATAATGGAAACTACAATGGTTAAGGACTCTGAAGACTGGGAGAATTTGAAGGCTCTGAAGAATTGCCAGATGTGTATGACCTAGGAAGGTTACCCTTATGGAACTTGGCAGACTATGGAAGCTGTCAATACTCGAGAGCAAGGTGTATCAGAGAAAGACCGAAACATGGAGAGTTAGAAACTCAAAGTTTTGTCAAGGAAACCCTAAGGCAGGAGATATCAACTATGGAATGATAGCTCATGGTAATGACAAGAGCAGAAACACGGATACCCATGAGGTTATCGCCCGCTTATGATATTGTCATCGTGTTGAGTTAAGTATGCATATGCATGGAAGGATTGGATGGTAGAAGGCTGATGGAGCACCTATCAGCAAGATGAAGTTTTAACTTTAGACTGGTGTATCACCAGGATCCGGAGTATTACATCAAGAAGTTTAGGATGGACCTGCAGGAAGCTGTATTTGACAAAGAAGTGTTTCGTGAAGAACTCAGAACCCAGAAACTGAAAGTAGCCAAGCAGGGAAAGCAAAACCTCGAGATAACGGAGACTCGTCAGGAACTGAAGGACAATAAGATCGTGGACCATGTCGAGGTTGATGAAACCCAGAAGTTCGGGATGCAACCCCAGAATATTCAAGGATGTCACGAGAGACTTTGAGTCAACAGAGATGATCTGGCAAAAGAACTTAAGAAGGACAAGCATGATTGGAAGAAGCCATTGGAGACATGACCAAGACTTGAAGAGTTTGGCGACGTTGAAGATTTATTGACCTTTAGAAGACCAAACCCATGTTATACCTACGTTAGATGCGACGATTGTGAGCTGTCATTTGTTTATTGTTTTTCTGACAGCCACGATAAAAATCTGTCTTTTCAAAACTTTTGTTTGCATTGTGTGTATCCCTCTTGACCTCTCTTATCTCACCCCAAACCCATGGACCCAATAGAGGATGAATGGAGATGAGCTTGTATTTTCTGGACCGATGAGTCAATTGGAGACGGACCGATGGATTCAGAACATGGAGGATCACATGAAGAATAACCCTATAGTCGGAAAGGATATGACCCGGCATGCTCTTCAATGTTTGAAAGAGGTGCTGCCACTGGGTGGAGGATGTACCAAACCATCAATGGATGGCAAGGAGTAACCACTTGGAAAGAATTTAAGTGGACTCTACAAAGATCTCGTCTTGTGTCCCAGAAATTGAAGCCTTATGGAAAGGATATGAAGAAACCTTGTGCATACAAGCCTTGTGGAGAAATAGGACACAACCATAAGGAACACAAGAATGAATGCCCTAACTGTGAAGGAAGTCACCCAGCTGAAGAACGCCCAACTAGGCATATCACTTGTTTCTTGTGTGAAGGGACTACCCACTACCCTGCTCAGTGTCATATCTACCCCATGGTACAAAGGACCATCCAGCAGAAGAAAGAAGCAATGAAAAGAGCCCTCATGGAAATTTTAGAGGAATCTGCGATGAAGGAAGAGGTGGAGGACACACCCAAAGAAGAACTAATTAAACCCTGCACCAAGTCATGCTATTCATGTGGAGAAGAAGGACACATCTCCTAAAATTGTCTGAATGGGGATTCCCGACAGAGGAAGTAGAGTATGACCCACAGGAAATAGAAGCCCTGATTGGAACGGAAAATTCCAGGAAGAGAAGTAGATTGGATCCCAGGAACAACCCAATTTCTACAAAGAGAGACCTGAGTCATATCACATGTTTCAGGTGCAAAAATTCAGGACACTACCACAATGATTGCCCAAAAGGGAAGATGAGGACCCCAGAAGGCTATATAATCACAAGGAAACCCCGAGTTATGTCAGAAGTAATATGTTTCCGTTGTGATGAAGCAGGGCACTTTGCCAGAGAATGCCCCAAGGAGACGGAGACTTGAGACAAATAGTTGAATGCAACGAGAAGTATAGTAGTAGTAGTGTGGACATTTCTTTTATTAGTGAGGTGTTGGATTGAGGCATGTAATGAAATGCAGGAGATTGTAATAATTTGAGAATCAATAAAGTTAGCATCATTGGTATTGGTTTGGATTTTAAGAGTTGTTACTCTATGAAGAAAATTTTTGACCATTTTCGAGGATATGAGAAATATGGTCTATGGAAGATTGTGCATTTTAAAGGTGGTAGTACCCCGTGAGGAAACTTGACCCTTGGAAAAAGGTAATGATATTCCACGAAGTGGATTTCGAACAAAATAAGTATGAGTTTTATCTCGATATGTTGGATACCCCAAGAATATGAGGGTATGGAGTATTATTGGATGTAAAGGAGGTAGTCTATGAAATTGGAGACGGAGCATGTCTTCGTGTGTTCCCTCTGCGAGGAGTTAAACTATTTGGAGTTAAGGGAAAGTTAACCCCGAGATTTGTAGGACCATACCGAGTTTTGGAGCGTATGGGAGAAGTGGCCAACAAGTTGGAGTCACCTGAAGGACTGTCAGGAGTTCATGATGTGTTTCACGTTTCCCAGTTGAAGAAGTGCCATGCAGAGATGGCCAATATTTCCCTGTAAGGACGCTTGACCCTGGAAAGGATAATGATGTTCCACGAAGTGGAGTATGGACTTCATAAGTATAAGTTTTTTTTATCTCGGTATGTGGGATATCCCCTGAGGATGAAGAGATGAAGTACTATTGGATATAAAGGAGGTATGATGTTGGAAATATGGATCAATGGAATTCGATGATGAGTCTGAGTAATCATGTCCTAGTGGTGCCAATAGAAGGAAGGAAGACAGTACAATTGGATGGATTTAAGAATACTAGGAAGTTGGATGTTGGATTAAGGATCAGTTTCCCCGATGATGAGTTCAAGGTTTACCAGTGATGAGATGGGCCATAACCCACAGGCCCCAGGACCTGCCAAGAAGAAGCACATTCTTGCTGAAGGAAAAACCCCGGAAGTAGTTACGATTTTTATCGACTGAAGATTTTATAGGAGTTTACGCAAAAACCTGAGAGTTGTGAAGGAACGATAGAGGTTTGTTTGGCTTGCAGAATCAATGGATTTATCCGAACCTAGTTCGTTGACAAGAGAAATTCTGCAATGCTTGTGAGGATGACCGAGTGTTAGAATGCGAGATTCGCTAAACCATGTACAAGGTAATGATTTGGGTGCGGGATGGATTGATCACCATACCGACTTACTCTTATTGTTCGCTTTGCTATATGGTATGGTAAATCTGAGTGACCTACCTATAGTAGAGAGACGACGGTATTAAACCTTGCTTGAACCTTAGAATGGTATAAGAATGTTTCCCTTGTACACGGCAGTTGATGCCAATCGTAGGTTATACGGTGAAGATCAACCAGACCCATTTCCTGCAGGAGAAACCGTAAATTGCTGACCACCATGAGATATCGATAGTTGTTTAGTTTTGGCGCCAGACCCGTCAGCTAAGAAGACCGAGTCATGGAAGAACCTTACCAAGATGAAAGGACAGAAGAATTGAGGAAAAAGGTTATGCCACTACCGGAAGAGCCCAGAGAAGGAATTTTCCGAGAATCTGAGAAGACTGACACTGTCAAAGATGGATGGAGTATATGAGTTTTGATGGAACCGTAACCATGCTTTTAAGGGTGGTAGCACCCCAAACCCCTGAGATGATCGATGGATTTTGAGAAGACCCCCAAACCCTAACCTATTTCTTGCTAGCCTCTCCGAATCTCGAGGACGAGATTCATTTTAAGGGTGGTAGGTTTGTAACATCCCAAAATTCTAAATTTTGGAATGTTATAACAACAGATAGATTGGATTGATTGTTTGATTGATTGAGTGAAATTGAGTGGAATTCGAAACTTTTTGAAAGTTAAATGAGAGGGAATAAGAGGACTTTCCCAAACTTTCATTTTTGCTGTTATGATCTCCATGAATTCAAATTCTTTTCACCACAAAA
Source organism: Triticum aestivum (assembly GCF_018294505.1). Classification (NCBI taxonomy): domain Eukaryota; kingdom Viridiplantae; phylum Streptophyta; class Magnoliopsida; order Poales; family Poaceae; genus Triticum; species Triticum aestivum. The sequence goes on along the minus strand of NC_057814.1, from coordinate 20,744,956 downwards.
CCCTGGAGAGAAGATGACATGACTTCTTCCATTTATTTAAATGACAAGGGTTGTTGAAAATAATTGAATTTCATCTGAGAATATTTCCAATTCTGAAACTTTATGCAACTCAATGATTTTCACGAGTGAAGATAAAATGACTTCTTCAAAACATATGAAATATGAGTTGGGAGTTTCAAAGGATCAAATTCAAGTCCTTTTGGAAATTATTTTAATTTGGAGTTATTTGGGTTTTATTCAAATTATTTTTCTCCAAAAATAAAATATAAAGAAATTAGGTAACATGATTCCCTACAACAGAAAATTGGAGAGAAATAAATTTGAAATCATTTTGGTATTTTTAAAATGATTTTTATTGGATTTTATTAAGGCAGTAGCACTGTTTGATTTATTTGAATTTTTGTGGTCTTTACTTGACTTTACAAAAATGTTCATGCTGTAGAAAAATCTTTTTCTGAAAATTTTTATATATAATATGCCTATATAAAATTTTAATTTATTTCTTTATCCGGTTTTCCTTCTGTTTCAATTTAAAAAAAACTGTACATGCGGCTCATAGTTATTTACCGCCCACACGCGTAGCATAGTGGCAGCGGGCGCCTCATTTATTTTTCCCTCTCCTAAATTGGACAGGCCCAGCCATCCTTTTTTTTTACTTAGGCCGATTTTTGTTAAAAAAAAAACTGCCGCGCGCAGCCGGCCCGTGGTGCTTTTAGTCCATGCGTTCCCCGTTTATTTTATTTGTTCGTCTACGTTTAGTCCCACATTGCCTAGCCTTTAACCCCTAAACCTCTTTTCCATCTATAAATATAGACCCATAGAGCCTCCAAAAATTATCTATTGCGGGTTAAATCAATATTTTGGTTTGACTAGGTAAAAATATATTTCTCCTCTCCGGCGGGACTTTGTAAGTTGTCTCCTCACTCCGAAGTCGTCTTTTAGTATATTTATTCGTTCTCTGTATTTATGCGTTAGACCTATTTTTTTTTAGCCATAGCTATTTTTTCTTCTGCAAAACAGCTTGGCCCTGATTTTTCAAATAGCCATAACTTTTTACTCGTTCATCCAAATTAGATGAAACCAGCGCCTATAGTTTCGTCTTGTTTTCACCTATCCAGTTAACCTGTCACGTCAACTTTTTGAAATTTTCAAATTTCGAAATTTGTTTCATAGTCAAATTTCTTTTGATCATATCTTTTTATCCGTACCTCCGTTTTCGATGAAACCAACGCCCACTTTTTCGGTATGATTCCCTCTATCCAGTAATACAACTTAAACATGTTTTTGAAAGTTTTAAAATTTGATTTCAAACAGATTTGTATTTAAATCTTCTTTTGAACATAACTTGAGTTTTATAACTCCGTTTGAGTTGATTTTTCTTTGGATATAACTTGGGTATTCCAGGATTGCCTGTTTTTCTTTTGGACCGCCACCCAGGTTCAAAGGGATCATGAGATTATTCATGCTATAAACTTCCGTGTGCATCCACAAGCTATTATGGGCTCTAGCATAGTTGATTAAGTCGTGTGAACTCTTACAGTGGTAGACTAGCATATGTAGGGGATGTAGGTGTACCGGTCTACCCATCGTAAGGTGCTAACGCTTCTGAAAGACTGTGTCTCGGTCATCCGTTTCTCAAACACCTTGTAGTGCGAGAAATCCAACGGAGGAGATCGAGTCTTGTGGGGAAAAGTGCACAAACCTCTGCAGAGTGTATAAACTAATCATGATTAGCCGTGTCCCCGGTTATGGACATCTTGAGTATCTAGTTCTTGGATTATCCCGTTGATCTCATCATGTTACTTTAATTAATATTGTTGGGTTAATGATGATACTTAATTGGGATTGAGATGCTGTCAACCATCTCAATGTTTCACAACCACCATGATAGTTAAATAAAATTTATTCCTTTGCAGTAGGGAAAACTGGCTTTTCGCAAAAACATTATAACCATAGAGCTTTTCCACCAGCCATATATGCATGTAGTGATAGCCTTTGTTCATCATTTCTCTATGGTGTGAATTTGCCAGTACATTCGATGTACTGACCCGTTTTCGGGCTGCAACGTTTCATGTTGCAGGATTCTTACGACGAGTAAGTGATACGTTAAGGTTACGATTTCTACACTCAACTTTGCCGTTGGTGTTGATGGGAATCCACAACCTTGTTACTTCCGCTATTTGGATTGAGGTAATAGTATTTACGTTACTTTATACATGTGATTTACCTCTGTTATAAATCCTCGAGTACTGTGTGTGTCAGCATACCGATCCAGGGATGACACTTAAGCACAGAGACTTGATCTATTCGGGTCGGGTCGCTACAGTCTCCCACTAGAAAAAAAAGTTTCACATTATTTTTCTTGCGTGACAAAAATAAGGCAGCACACACACGTGGCATAGGTCCTAGCATGGCTTGGCTCGATCACAAAACATGACGCGCGTGCAAAGCGTGACATGGTGTGTGGCAGGCGAACAGAGAAGAAGGAGCGCGCACGTGTGTGTTCTCTTCTCAAGCCCGGAACAACCCACCTTATAAGTTGTTCTACCACATCCTCCACACCCCTTTTTCATGAATGGACCACATGGCCTTTGGTATTTTCTAGGAATTATTAGATAAAATTATGAATTATTAAATGGGTTGGGACCGATAATTTCAACAATCTCCCACCAAATCTCATAGGCACATAAAGTTTGCCTATGGTTTCAGAACATGTTTATATATCGGTATTCCGATGAGGACTGTTAAGCTAAAATTCCACCTAGAACTCAATGCTACGGTCATTCGCAACCTGAAGAGTGGACTATCTTTGAACTACAAGCTTTATTTAAACATGATTCACGCAAAGCCTTTACCAATACTAGACCGTTGAAAAGCTTTCGCGCATGTAGGAGCATATACATCATACTCCCGGGGCCTCTTCATGAGTTTATTAGAGAGCATACGACTCTCATAGACTCAATGTTTAACAGTTTAACTCATATAGGTACTTTCTTTCAAGGTGTTCCGCACGACAACATCTTTGCCTAGGCAAGCCATTCAGAACACATTAAGGTAAATATCAACCTGCCATGCAGATCAGGAGAGATTTGCATCGTAACAGAGTGGATAAAAGTAAGTACTCCCCTCACATTTACCCAATAGCTTGTCTCATCAATTCTAATTCATAATTCACGAGATCTTCGATCACATAGATTGGGTTACCACCATGAACAACTTATGTAGTGGGTCTCGATCCCATCTCCCTCTATGCATACAATATTCCATGATAAACCCTTTGTGAGGGGGTCTGCCAAATTCTTTGATGTGTTTATAACTTTATACCTATAAATTTAAAGTTTTTTTTATAAATCTGACAGATTTCGTTATCCTTCTCACATGTCTTGATGACTTCTTATTATCCTTATAACCATTTACCTTGACTATCACCGTTTGATTATCATAGTTCTTATGATAGTTGTTATTGGTTTTTGAATCACCGGCAAGTCTATCAAGAGTTCTCGAAGCCACTCTACTTCAACAATTGTTGTGTCTAATGCTGTGAGTTTTGCTTCCATTATTGACGTCATTAAGATGGTATGATGGCAAGACTTCTAGGAAATAGCACCACCATTAAGTGGCACATAACCACTTGTAGCTTTAAACTCATCAACATCACATATCCAATTTGCATCACTATATCCCTCGTGTACCCTTGGTTACCCAGTATAGTGAGGTCCATAACTCGAAGTACCTTTCATATAGCACATTATCCTTTCATATATCCAAAGCGACTCAGAACCTTCTCCACATAGTGAGATTGCAACAGTGTTGTCCCACCATTATCACCTCTCAAAAACTTGATGTTCAAGATAACATCAACTATCCCAAGGACTTTCGAGCGGGACCGGTCTATCGATCTTCAAAGCTCCGGCTATGGCACCCATGTGCGAATTAGAGCGGGATGGCACACAAATGACAAGAAACAGAGACAAAGTGGTGGAAAGAGACATGGCTCACCTTGGGGAGGTCGATGGTGAGCTAGGTGGGGGCTGGGGAAGTGGAACAACAACAAGAACAAGGAGCAGGCTTCGGTGGCTGGAGCTCAAGATGCAGCAGACGAAGGTGAGGTAGAGGAGGTGACCTATGCATTGCTACCTCCTGGGTGGAAGAATCCAACATCGGGGAAGAAGAGGGACATGGCCGCACGTCCTGGGGTCGCTGAGGACGCGTCTTCCTCGCCAGTGTTGTTAGTCTCGACGTGGTCATCATGGTCGCCGCTCACCGCAGAGACGCATAGCAAATGTTTGGCGAAATGTATGAGCCAGATGTAAGTTTTAGGGACTTAAGTTTAGGGGTTTGGTTAGAAACCGCACGTATTTAGAGGAGTAAATATACTACTCCAAAGGATAATCGGTTGTTTACAACTCGCAAGCTAAACTATGTTCCGTAGTCCGTTCTCCAAGACCATCGGGTTTTTCTTTCAAAAAACCTACTTATCTGGTACTTATCCGGTTTATGCTTGTCGTCTAAGCTCCAAGTCGTTGAGTTGCTTTGGATGTTCCCCACTAATCATTGTTGATGCATCTGTTATTAGAATTATGAGTAATATCTCGTAAAGATTTTGAAATAAAATAAAAACTAAGAGATGATTGAATCGCACATATATACAATAGTACTTGTTATGAAGAATTTTTTCTACGAAGGACAAAGGGTTGTGTTGTCCCCCCCCCAATTTTGGTCCAATCAAACATTCATGCTAATGAAGGACAAAGGGTGCCAACATAATCTTCGAATAGGTCCACCAACTCCTTCGATATGGGCGTAATGTTGGTCTTATACGAATTTACTGGTGCCAACATGTCAAATTTTTTGTCAGATTATTGTTTGTGTTGGTTTGTGTGTATCCTAGCTATGGAGAGGTCAGCATTACTCGCTATGCTTTGTATCTATTTGATACTATGTTTTAAGTTAATAAGAGAGCTCTTTATCGAAGAATGAGACCATGTGCAAAGATACATGAACGATTCCACTCCACACACAACGATTCACTTGCTCACACTTGGCAGTTATACATTAACCAATAATTACTAGATAAAGTTTAAATTTTATTGAATCTTCTTCATCAATAAAGTCGAATAGTCTTATTTGACATTCGCAGGGGATGGTGTGTATGTTATCCATCATGTTAATGGCGGCGTTCCCTTCGCGAAGCCGCAACACTGGTTTTTTGTGAAAGATATGCAGTCGCTTTGACCCTTATCATATCCATGTGCTAAACATAGTTTCTGGCATAGACTGAGTGTGCAGCGTTTCATAACAAAACACAACTTATCGGGCATCTCGCCCTTCGTATCTGCACGCATGGGATCACAATACTAACTTCCCAGTTACTAACATCCAAATGTGTACGAAAATATTAAGAGAAAAGAAGACGAAAGAAATGTAACCATGATCCTTCTACAAGAGAGGGCAGGGAACTGGTAGACATGACAACAAGAGCCAGCAGGCACATAGCCTGCCCGATGTGCTTGATAAGCGCCATTAGGAGTACTTGAGTAGCTAGCTTTCTTGTTGTTCTGCTACTGTTCTTGTCAATATATGTCGTAGCAGCTATGTCCCTATGCCTAGTGTTTATATAACTCCATGGGCATTGATTATTTTTTCTTTCTTTGGACGTTATAAACTCTATTATTAAATAGCACACATATCCATCCAATAAAAGTGATCTTTTAAACTCTATCCTTAAATAGCACATAGTACTCCATATCTATCCAATAAATGTGATCTTTTATACTCCATGGGCATTAATATTTTTTCTTTCTTTGGACATTATTAACTCTATCCTTAAATACTATCACACATATCCATCTAGAATCTCACCATTTATGTGTTCTCATTAATTGTTTCCTTTATCACATCTCCTTTTCTATCTTTTGTTTGCCTTTTTTTGTGATGGAAAGCATTGAGTTTTATTCCTGTATGGCAGTAACATGGTTACAATCGACCAGCAATAGCCTTGAGATAAATTCAGGTGAGTGACGCAACAAACACATGGTTCGTCCCCCTCAGCTCTACCACAATGCGCTAAGAAGACGACAACCCTAATTTGCTCAATCTAATATTCTGGATGATAAACTCACGGTCTTCCAAAGTAACTTTAATTGCATTCGTAAGATGTCCGTAGCAGGAATCAAGACTGTGATCAACCATAGCATTCAGTGCAACCGAGCAATTAGATTGGGCAATCGACGATGCCTTGATATGTTAAACTGTCAAAGCAACACCTTCCATCAGAGCACTAATCTCAGCTACGAGTGGACTCATTGCCGTTGAACAAAATATGGCGAGATGTGTATATAACATCTTCAGATCAGTTCCGTAGAATCATACCAGACCCTCACTGCCGTCTGAAGCAGCGAATGATCCATACATAGATAACCCAACCCATCATCAAGGGGCCGGATCTAGCAGCGGCTCCTTGTCCGAACCCATGGATTGGGACACCGACGAGGATCTGGCCATCCAATTCGCCCTCCACCGATCACGGGTGGATTAGGGTGGAAGCCCGTTGGAGTGGGAGCCCTCCTCGATGGTCTGACGGGGACGCTCTAGCGCTGCGCTCGACCGAGCCAGCTCATCGCGGTTCGTGCGCTCCCTGGTGAGGCGGTCAACGTCTAGTGGCACACGTCAGCTTTGGCCCCTGCTCCTCCTGTCCGGCGATGGGTGCCAGTCCTTGTCACCACTGAGCCTACCACGACTCCCTGTGTCAGAGGCGCTCACAGCTCATCGCACGAGGCAAGTGGCCAGGGACGGATCTAGACGGTCCGTCTGCGGGTCTTGTAGATCCGCACCAGTGCCCCAACCCTCTGAATCTGACGAGGACAAGGCTTGTCTTTGTTCTACGCCGGTCCTTGACCTCAGATGAGATGGACGCCCGCTGCTGCAAAAATGCTAAGGAATTGCGGCTCGGACTTGAGGAGGCAAAGTGTTTCACCGAGAAGGGGGTCACAACATCTAAAGCTGGGTGTCACACCATACTGAGGACTAGGCTGAAGCGCTTATTTCGACGCCAAATATGAACCAGGATAAAAGCAAGGATAACTCATCGGACCGAACCATGAGTCATGATCCGATGACATCGCCCAAAGGCTAAGCGCTCCATCTGGCCGGCAACAAAGAACCTGGATCCATGCCAGATTGGATCTTAGGAAAAATCCCAACGGTCCCATCGACGGACCGAACCCAAGAGGAGTGCAAGAAGTCTCTCTTGGATGAGATATTAGATCTAATTCAGAGGATCACAATATCCCACGACCAGTCCTTGGTTTACGATCGGATCCGAGAGTCTCCTAGAAAAGCTGGAATTTTTGGCGCACCCACCACCCACCTAGTGGCCAATATCAAATGACCTCACTGAAGTCCTTGCAAGCACCTCTGGCGAAGTCGATGGCATGGATGAGGGCGGCGGGGAGTCCTCGGATAGCCGCCAACAGACACCATGCCCGTGGGGAAGTGGACGACAACCTCCACTATGATTTCTACATAGTAGACAACCCCAACGACGGAGGCGGCATCCCAACAACGGCGGAGGCAGTAACGACAATAACAACAGAGGTGGAATCGCGAGTAATGGTGGTGGGAGGCAGCGGCAACAACAGAGGCAAAAATAACAACGGCGATAATAACGCCAATCCCAACGATGGCACCGACAAGCCACGAAGCAGCCTCGACCCTGACGACGATGACAGCTTGGACGAGTCGCTCAATAGCCCTAACGATGATTCGTCTCGGCCAAGGCTAGTCGATACCTCCAGAAAAAAGAGAGTGAGAAAAAGCGTCTTTGTGAGGACGAGCAGTACCAGAGTGATCAATGGAACAAACTCTTCCAACAAATAGAAGCTACTAAGGCCCCACCAAACTACCACAAAAACCTCTTAAAAGGAGCTGCACGTGGCAGCCGGCAACAACGCAATATCCAAGTGTTAGTGGGCCAAGGATTTGCTTTTATTGATGCATTAAATTGCATTCCTTGCAACTAATGTTGAGGAAATCATTAACTGGTAGCTGCTCGTTCGATTTGGGAGTAGCGATTAATCGATGAGTTGGCCTATTAATTGAATTAATCGGTGGAATTTAAAACTCAATAGGCATAATTTTTGTATGGCGGAATTTGTTCAATAGAACTTGAATGCTATAAAAAATCTACATTGCAGTAGGAAGCAGACGGCACTGTTTCTTTTCTCAATAGATCACAAACATGTACATAACAACAATCATCAACAAGCATCCATGTGGGCGTCAAAAATCATCAACAAACAAGCATACAACAACATTTTGTTTGCTGATTTCAGCCTGGTCCACAACCCCGAGAGATTGCGTGCGAATTCATTAAGAAGAAGGGTAGTTGAAGAGGCGACCTGCTAGCCATGGTTGTTGTGTTCCTTCATAAAGGAGGGGAGGAGGTTGACAACGGTTCCTAGAGAGGACTTCATGGCAAGCCGAGACATGCATGTGTATCACTAAGTGAGCATAAGCTTTTATATGTATTGGTGAGTTCCCTTCTAATCCTTGCATTCATGGAGTGAAGTTTAAAGTTTATTTCTACATCAGTTACATCAAATAGTCTTATTTGACATTAGCAAGGATGGTTTGTATATCATCTTGGTGGCGGTGTTCCCTTCTTGAAGCAGCAACAGTTGTCACCTTCGAAGGATACACAAGTGCTTCTATCCTCATCATATCCACGCGCTGAACAGTTTTTCTGGCATTGACCGATTGTGCAGTGTTTCATAACAACACACGACGTGCAGACCGTCGTGCCCTTCATATCTGCACGTAGAGGATGGGGATCACAACAATAACTTCCCAATTAATAACATCCAACAGCTTATGCAAATATTAATAGAAAAGAAAAGAAAATGAATGTACCCCTGACCCTAATTTTCTCACAATCTAGTTTCTGGAGGACAAACTCACGGTCTTCCAAAGTAACTAGAATTTCATTCATAAGAGCAAGTGTAATAATATGATGTAAGCAGGATATAAGGATCTGAATATTATAATTTTGCTGAGTTGGAGAAGAGAAGCAGACTGTAGATTAGTAGCCAGCTGCAGCATGAGCTCCAAAAAACTGGTGAGACAAGATAGTGGGTCAAACAGTGATAAAGTAGTAAATGTTTATAGCTAACATTAACAAGTGGGCGATTAGGTGGTTATATGTGACATGGCAACTTCATATAGCCGGTTGTTGGCTGTAATATTAACCATGCTCTAAGATGTCCATAGTAGGAATCAAGATCGCAATTAGTTATAACATTCGATGCAACTGAGCAGTCAGATTAGATGATCATTGCTGCCTTGATATGCTAAGCTGCCAAAGCAACACCTTCCAGCAGAGCACTAAGCTTAGCTACGAGTGAACTCATCGCAGTTGAACAAAATGTGGCGAGATGCATACATAACATCTTCGGATCAGTTTGGTAGAATCATACCAGACCCCGCACTGTCTTTCGAAGAAATGAACAATCCATACATAGATAACACAACCCATCGATCAGGGGGGCGCCATCGCCATCATCACTGGATCCGACAGCGGCTCCTCATCTGAACTCGACCCTATGGACCAGGACACCCTCGTAGGATAGTCAGACGAGGAGCAGGCCATCCACGCCACCCTCCGTCGGTCATGGATGGATATTGGTGGAAGCTCATCGCAGTCCGTGCCACCTCCGTGCCGGCTAGTAGCGGTCCACGCTCTCCTCAGTGAGGCAGTCGGCTGTGCAGTGACGCCCGTCACCACTGGCCCTGCTCCTCCAGGCAGGCGTCGGGTGTAGGTCCCGGAACCTCCAAGCCGCGCTCGTGGCTCCCCCAAGCCGGAGGTGTGGGAAGCTCGTCGCATAAGGAAAGTGGCCCGGGCCGGATGTAGCCAGTCCATTTGCGGGTCATGCAGATCCGCACTGGTGCCCCTTCCCTCTGACTCCGATGCGCATGAGGCTGTCTGCGGTGTCCCGTGTTGATTCTTGACCCCGGACGAGACAGATAACTGTCTCCGCCACCGCAAAATGCCAAGGACTTGCGGCCGCCTGGCCAAGGAGCGGGCACACGCTTAAGATCAATCAGATTAGTCGAGGACACTGCTATGGTTAGAAACAATAACGAAAAGACTAACTGCCACACGCGTGGCACTTCTCCAACCCGCCCACACACCTTTATCGCCGTCCATTGTAACCTGCACGAATCTTGGCGTGATGACACAATTTTTAGTTGCCACATAGGACATGGGCGACGTGCGGTGTATGCAGCAGTTCGCCCGCACGCGTTTACCACTCCGTCGTCAACAGTTGCAAGTCGGAGGTGTGTGGTGGAACCGCCGTCGCGCCCGCACGCGTGGCGCACGACTTCTGTCGCCGTTTCCCTCGACTGGCCACTGCCCCCCTCATTGCCTCTGCCCGTCTCATTCATTCCCCCAACCAACATTACAGAGTAGTTCCGCTCGATTGAAGGAGAGGACGAGAAAAGGAGCCTGCGGCGCCGGCGGAAGAGTCGACGACATTCACGACCGTTGCTTGTGTTCGCCGAACCGGAGCGGCGTCGCCAGAGCAGCCGAAGTGAGGAGGTAGGACCGTGGAAGCTTTTGTACTCTCCCCCTTCCTCCTTGGTCTCACTTCTCTCGAGCCCCCCTCTCCCCTCCCCCGGAGATTCAGGCGGATTTGTGGCAACTCTGGCGTCCTCGTCGTCGGGGGAGTCGTGCGTGTGCTAATTTACGGCGGCATTGTGCAGCCCCGTCGCCCTCGCGGTGGTACTCAAGCCGGTGAGGCTCGCCCGGGGTGGCAATTAGATTGATGCGATTAGATGCGTGAGGGTTTCTGTTTCCATTTGTTAGTTGCGATTTTTGTATCGAAGGCTACGATCTTCACTGTTTTAGGGCAATGTTGCTGTCGAATTGAGGGGTTTGATAGTTGTGTATGAGACCTAGATCTAGGTAGGTGCATTTCAATGTATAGTATCATGGCGGTCATGGAAATTTCATCAAATGGACTCTGTCAGTTGATGGCAACTAATTTTCTGAATGAACTCTGTCCGTTGCCATGTTCTGTGTAGGATAATGGCAGTTTCATGAGAACCAAATTCAGGGAGTGATAGTTGTGTTTCTGAATCAACTATCCTTCTAAGTGGCAACTAATTCTGAAAATCAAGTATGACAGTCGCCATGTCATATGTAGAGTGATGGTAGTTTTTTATGTACCATGTACTCACTTAGTTGCCATACTGTTCTGTGATAGCACAACATATTTGACTGCAGTACATGGCAACTCTTTTTTTTCCACCAGGCCAATGTGTGAGTTGCCACATTACATGTTGTGGACTGGCACACATCTGCTATTCATGATTTTCTCATGCACATTCTTCATTCTATACATATTCCGAGAAGAGCAAAGCAGAGTCAGTGGCGGAGGCAGGGGTGCTGGCAGGGGGCCTTGGCCTCCCCTATGTTCTCAATAGTACACATATATGTACTCCTAATCCTTCATTTGTCAGACAAAACTAGCTATGTTTAGGAGATTTGGTCCTCGCTGGCATTATATGACATGTCTTGGCCCCATCTCACTACTAGAAAAAGGGCCTAATGTTCAGCCCTTTAGTCCCGGTTTGTAAATTAACCGGCACTAATGGTTAGTGACGGTTCGAACGGCTATGCATTAGTCCCGGTTCGTGTTGAACATATATTACCAGTTTGTGTCATGAACCGGTACTAAAGGGGTGGGGGCAGGCTGGCATCAGGCCGGGGCCCCACGAGCCCCTTTAGTCCCGGCTTGTGACACGAACCGGTACTAAAGGTCTAACCTATAGTCCCGGTGTCACAAACCGGGACTAAAGGGGTCTAACCTTTAGTCCCGGTTGGAGACACAAACCGGGACTAAAGCCCAATTTTGAAACTCTACCCCCCAGTGTATCGCCATTTCTGTTTTGTAAAAAACAAAAGAAAATGATGAAAACTTCAAAAATTAAAATCCTTCGAGATATAGTTATGTTACTACATCTACTAGTTAGGAAAATTTAAAAGCTTAAATTTGGACATGTTTTGCAAAAAAGTGTTATGAAAAAGGAAAACGGCCATATCTTTTGCATACGATGTCGAAAAAAATGCTTAATATATCAAAAAAATCAGCATGAAAATATGCATCCGATTTTGATGGCCGTAGGCCTGTTTGCAAATTTTTAGAATCCTCATATTCTAAAAGGAAAAAAAGATATGCTCAAATTTCAGTTTTTTTACTTTTCGTTAAATCTGGTCAAATTGTGGTCAAACTATGGTCAAACTACTTATTCAAGAAATATTAGTGTTAATAAATAATTATTTTACTTTTTTTTGACTTTTGGTCAAACTATGGTCAAATCTGGTCAAACTACTTATTCAAGAAATATTACTGTTACTAAATAATAATTATTTTTTAGAATAATAGTTTTAATCTCAAACGGTGAAACATGTGACTTCATGCTCAAGCTAAACTCCTGAGGGTTAATAGGATTGACAGCTTACTATTGTTAGGTAAACAATAAGTGCAGACTTGGGAACTAGGGGGAATAGAACTCGGAAGTTAAGCGTGCTCAGGCTGGAGTAGTGAAAGGATGGGTGACCGGCCGGGAAGTTAGATGATTTGGAATGATGAGGGGTGATTAGAGACTAAATCGTCAAATAATTCAGAAATTTGAAAATAAAAAATCAATTTTTTTTCAAAAAAATCAAAAAAAACCTTTAGTACCGGTTGGTGTTACCAACCGGTACTAAAGGTCCCCAGACCACCGCGTGGGCTCGTGCCACGTGGTGGGCCTTTGGCCCTGATTCGTGTTGAACCGGGACTAAAGGGGGGGGGTACCTTTAGTCCCCACCATTTAGTGCCGGTTACAGAACCGGGACTAAAGGTCCTTACGAACCAGTACTAAAGGTCGTTTTTCTACTAGTATCTATATTCAGTTTTCTGGCTCCGCACTGAGCAGAGTATATATTCAGAGTTCTGAAAGCAGAGTATGTATCCATCTAATCTATTGTCTTCTCTTGTAATGTACTGTTGGTAGCCAACAAACACATTAATTCCCATGGTGTTGGATGTGTATATCCGATCAACTGAATAAATCAATCAATCAATCAGCGTCTTAGTTGCCACATCTTTTTGTTTTGTTAACATGGCAACCTGAACTTAGTAGATGTGGCATGTGCTTTTTATTAAGCCAATGTGTTAGTTGCCACACTGATTGTTAGACAATGGTAGTTCGGTGTTCCGATGTACTGCCCTCAGTTGCCACATTGTTTATTTTACCAATATGGCAAATTGAATCTCCTACATGGCAACTGCTTTCTTAAGACGCAAACACATATCCAGTTGCCATGTTTTCGCACCTGCTGTCCAATTGGTTATTTTTTGCCTGTCTGTGCATGTTCAGCACATGGCAATTACAACCTTTTCACATGCTAAAACTGTGGGGTAAATGTGGCAGTTTTCATTTTCTGTTAATGATGATATCCAGTGATTCATTACTTAGTGTATCACTTTCTGGATTTGTCTGATGTGTTTTCATTTCACACTAATGTGTTTTTGCTCTTACTGTAGCAAATATGGCTCGTGGCGACCATCAAGATGATGATGATGACTTCATGGAGCCACCGCCACAGAATCGTGGGGATGAGGTCACTCTTCGCCTATGTTTTAATATGATACTGAGTTTTCATTCTTCTGTTAGAACTAATTTTTACTACATTGACGCTGGTCTTGACAGGGATGGCGATGATGACATGGAGAATGTGCCGCATGACACTGACCACAATGAACGCCACGAAGATAATGTGAGGGGTGATACGTCTCCAACGTATCTATAATTTATGAAGTATCCATGCTATTATATTACCCATTTTGGATGTTTATGGACTAACCTATTATCCGGAGGCCGAGCCCAAATTGTTGTTTTCTTGCCTATTTCAGTGTTTCGAAGAAAAGGAATATCAAACGGAGTCCAAACGGAATGAAACCTTCGGGAGAGTTATTTTTGGAACGGAAGCAATCCAGGAGACTTGGAGTAGACGTCAGGGAAGCTTCGAGGTGGCCACGAGGGTCAGGGGCACGCCCTACCCCCTGGGCGCGCTCCCACCCTCGTGGGCCCCTCGTGGCTCCCCTGACCGACTTCTTTCGCCTATATATATCCATATACCCCGAAAACATCCGAGAGCACCATAGATGAGGATTTCCGCCGCCGAAAGCCTCTGTAGCCACCAAAAACCAATCGGGACCCTGTTCCGGCACCCTGCCGGAGGGGGGATCCCTCATCGGTGGCCATCTTCATCATCCCGGCGCTCTCCATGATGAGGAGGGAGTAGTTCACCCTCGGGGCTGAGGGTATGTACCAGTAGCTATGTGTTTGATCTCTCTCTCTCTCTCTCTCTCTCTCGTGTTCATGATTCAACATGATCTTGATGTACCGCGAGCTTTGCTATTATAGTTGGATCTTATGATGTTTCTCGCCCTCTACTCTCTTGTAATGGATTGAATTTTCCCTTTGAAGTTATCTTATCGGATTGAGTCTTTAAGGATTTGAGAACACTTGATGTATGTCTTGCATGTGCTTATCTGTGGTGACAATGGGATATTCACGTGATCTAATTGATGCATGTTTTGGTGATCAACTTGTGGGTTCAGTGACCTTGTGAACTTATGCATAGGGGTTGGCACAAGTTTTCGTCTTGACTCTCCGGTAGAAACCTTGGGGCACTCTTTGAAGTTCTTTGTGTTAGTTGAATAGATGAATCTGAGATTGTGTGATCCATATCGTATAATCATACCCACGGATACTTGAGGTGACATTGGAGTATCTAGGTGACATTAGGGTTTTGGTTGATTTTTGTCTTAAGGTGTTATTCTAGTATGAACTCTTGAATAGATCGATCAGAAAGAATAACTTTGAGGTGGTTTCGTACCCTACAACAATCTCTTCGTTTGTTCTCCGCTATTAGTGACTTTGGAGTGACTCTTTGTTGCATGTTGAGGGATAGTTTATATGATCCAGTTATGCTATTATTGTTGAGAGAACTTGCACTAGTGAAAGTATGAACCTTAGGCCTTGTTTCCTAGCATTGCAATACAGTTTACGCTCACTTTTGTCATTAGTTACCTTGCTGTTTTTATATTTTCATATTACAAATACCCATATCTACCATCCATATTGCACTTGTATCACCATCTTTTCGCCAAACTAGTGCACCTATACAATTACCATTGTATTGGGTGTGTTGGGGACACAAGAGACTCTTTGTTATTTGGTTGTAGGGTTGCTTGAGAGAGACCATCTTCATCCTACGCCTCCCACGGATTGATAAACCTTAGGTCATCCACTTGAGGGAAATTTGCTACTTTCCTACAAACCTCTGCACTTGGAGGCCCAACAACGTCTACAAGAAAAAGGTTGTGTACTAGACATCAAGCTCTTTTCTGGCGCCGTTGCCGGGGAGGCGAGGTAACCGGCACTAATACCCCGTCAACTAAGCTCTTTTCTGGCGCCGTTGGCGGGGCCGTAATTTGTCGATGCAGTGGTAGCGCTCTCTGGCTCTTGTGCCTCGGGCAACCGTATCATTTCTTGTGGTGATAACAATCCGGCTACCAGGGGCACCATAGCTGAAGGGACGATTGAGTAATGAGGTCCATGCTCTATCACTCCGCATGTCATCCAAAACTAGAAAAAACTTCTTATTTCTGACCGCATTGAGAAGGGCCGGGACAAGCATATATATGTCTGGAGTCGCAGGGAGTTCTCCATTGGCAGCAGTGATGGCCGACCTTAGCAGCTCAACCTCGCTGAAGTCTTGTGCGACGCTCAGCCACATCTTCTTTTCAAATTTGGGTTGCACTTCCTCGTCGTTAAAGACCTTCTTGGCAAGGGTGTGGTCTTCCCGATCCCACCGACACCGACGATGGCGACCACCATGATACCATCGTTATCCTTTGTCAACTCCTCAACCAGTGCTCTTGTATCCTCTTCAATCTTCTCACCGATGATGCTGAGCGTTCCAACACCGGATCCGTCTTCCGGTCAGCCGCAGAAGGTCGGCCGGTCCTGTAGTCCTGGTAGGTCTCCAGCTTGATGAAGCTGAAGGCAGCACCCAATTTGCAGATGTCGTCCAGCCTCTTGTTGAGCTTCCTGATGCGGCTGCCAATGTCATGGGCGAACCTGGGGTGCCGCAAGCAGAAGAGCAGCGGGTTGTAGTAGGATGCGGGTGCTACGTCCCGCCGACCCATGGCATTGAGCTCGCAGAGGTCGAGGATGTTGGTCCCCTCGTACATGACACCCTTGAGCTTAGTGACCCACCCCTGCACCCTCCGGTCGGTGATGCGCTTCCTGTCAGCGTCGGCGAGGTAGTCCCTCAGGATCTCCAGCTTGTCCTGCAGGCTGTCGATCTCGCCGGTGATGTCGAGCAGCATCCCTACCTCGTCCGCCGCCATCTGCTTGATCGTATCGGCAATGTAGGACGCAAAGGCTTCCAGCACCATGGCCATGGTTGGTTTCTCCTTGCTTTGTCCTCAGACCAGCGAAGAAATTAATGGGTGATCCAACAGAGAGTGTGTGTGTGTTTGGCTTCCAGACTCGCTAGGAGATGTTGAAGAGGACGGTAGCAATTAGGCTGAAATGTGGTGCTCTGCCTTGCTGGTTGGTGATGGATCTGGATGCTTTGCCGGCTAAACAAGCCAGGCTGATGCTTAGCTTTGGGCTCGCTGGCGGGGGCACCGGAAGAAGCCGTATAAGAAAGAGGGTGCCTTGCTTGAGTCGCTGGCAAAGCCACCCACGGCCATGGCCCCTGTTATTCCTTTCTCCTTCGCCCATTTTTTTGGTTTGGGGTGGCAAGAAAGGGATCTGACCTGAGACCTGACAATGGTTGATCCCTTTCCGCGTCAGTGATTTCAGAACAAAAGGCAAAGAATCAAACCCCTACCCAGCAATGGCTGGTGGTGGGCGGTCGGTCACTCACCCGCTGTTGCGCCGCCGAGCCGCCGGACACGGGGGAGTATCCGTTGATGCGGATGCGGTCGGTGTTGGAGCAGGCTGTCGGCGCAGAAGGGAGCCAGCTGCCCCCGTAGAAAGCTGGAGACACATCGAGGGGCCCGATGAGCTGCGAAGATGGCGGGCGGAGTCGCCATCGCCACCGCCGGCGGCGTAGCGGTCCCCATCACTTGGGGGAACTCATGGTTTTCTTTTCTTTTGCTGGATTTTGAAGTTTCTTCAGGGAATGCAAGGATATAGCTTTGATTCGTGTGAACAATAAATTCCTAAAAAGAAATTGGGTTGCAACTTCAAGATGTTTTTTTCTAAAAAATAATCAATCTATTATTCATCAATTGTGAAGGTAATACAAATAACACATAAGAAACAAATACATCTAGGTCTGCAGACTGCGTAGCGATGACTACAAATACTGGAGCCAGCCGACGAGGCGCTACCGTGATCGCACCTCCCTCGCCGGAGCCGGGCAAACCTTGTTGTACTAGACAGCCAGGAAGTCATCATGCTAAGGCCCCGTTCGGATCTTCTCCACAATCCAACTTCCGAAGAAGCCAGCGAGAAGCCACCCAAACGGGACAGCTCCGAGAATCCCGCTTCTGGAGAACGAGCGACTCGTAGTGCAAATTTTTGGAGCAGCCAAAGGGCAGGTTCGCGTAAACGAGAAGGGGAAGTTGCTTTAAATTGCGTTGGAATGCCCTTCCAAAGTGGCATCCATGAATTTTTTTTCTTCTCCTCGTACAGTTTTCCTCTTGTGATGAGCCACCGAACTGGGCCTTGGGCTCGCTTTCTGGGTTGTCAGCCCATTCTGATCGAGAGGAGTTGCTTGGTGTTGCCGAACGCATCTTTCTCCCCTCGGAAACTAGCGACGACTGGCTTCCCGGGAAGCTAGCTGTTCCGTGAAGCTGGAGAAGATCCGAACGGGGCCTAAGCACCCAAAGATCAGCGCACGATAATAGCAACCACGAAGAGAAGCATATACTGAAAGGATCAAACCTGTAACACACGAACGCAAACAAACAAAGACCAGATCCAAGCAGATCCAACAAAGACAAAACGCGGACAGAATCACAAGAGATCCACCGGAGACACATCTCCACACGCCCTTCGACAACGCTATAAACACTGTCTGGGTGGAGGTTAGGTTGAAAGAATCTTATTCTATCTTCAGGTATCCACCGCCGCCTCGCCTTCCTAAGCAGAACACAAAACCTAATGAAACTAAAAAAACACCTAAAAATGATGCCCTCCCACCGACAAGGGCCAGGATCTACCGCAGTTCCATGTCCCTAAAGCCACACATGACGAGGCAAACCGGCGACATCGATGGGTCGCAGTAGGGGAAACTATTGAATGATTGAGCAATTTTCCATTAAGTTTAAATCAAAAAAACTGTAGATAAAATATGATAGACATGGCAATCGAAATAGGAGACAGATTATTGAATCTAGGCATGCAATAGATAATAAAAAGGATAAGCATCATATCGATATCGACTGCTACTGCTAGTAGACCAAACGCAAACCCTAATGAAGAGGATAAGAAAACATACATCACAACTGAAGAAGAAGAAGAGTTTGCAATCACAACAGCACAATCACCGAGTGTCATGTTGTGAAGAAGTTGGTCGACGTCGGGAAAGAAGTCGTCAGGGAACTCATCATTTGTAGCCACGTTGAAAAAGATCCAACAATCATGTGGAAGCTCTGCCCCAAAACCTAATCGCCCCTCTCCCATACCTGATCGCAAGAGGCGGGGCTTCGAAGGTCTACTATCTCACTCCTTGGTGCATGCCGAGAAGCGAGATGGAAAAGAGGTAGGCAGCGTGATGCTCTGAAATGAATGAACGAAAGTGTGTCTCGTCTGGAAAGAGGAGTGACCTCTTATAGACGAGGCGAGTTGCAACTGACCCCTTAGTAGTGGAAGATAAATGGATGCCCACTAGAGAGAGGAAGAGAAACAATACGCCGCGACTGTTCGGATTCATCTCCCACTAGAAGAAAAAAAGTTTCAATTTTTTTTCTTGCGTGACAAAAATAAGGTAGCACGCACACGTGGCATAGGTCCTAGTACGGCTTGGCTCGATGACGAAACATGACGCACGTGCAAGGCATGACATGGTTTGTGGCAGGCGGACAGAGAAGGAGGAGCGCGCGCGTGTGTGTCCTCTTCTCAAGCTATTATTGTTATGTGAAACAACTTACCTTATAAGTTGGTCTACCACATAATCCACTAGCATGGTGAAACTAAACTTTCCACACCCCTTTGTCATGAATGGACCACATGGCCTTTGGGATTTTTCTAGGAATTATTACATAAAGTTATGAATTATTAAATGGGTTGGGACCAATAATTTCAACAATCTCCCACCAAATCTCATAGGCACATAAAGTTTGCCTATGGTTTCAGAACATGTTTATATATCGGTATTCCGATGAGGACTGTTAAGCTGAAATTCCACCTAGAACTCAATGCTACGCTCATTCGCAACCTGAAGAGTGGACTATCTCTGAACTACAAGTTTTGTTTAAACATGATTCACGCAAAGCCTTTACCGGTACTAGACCGTTGAAAAGCTTTCCCACATGTAGGAGCATATACGTCATACTCCGGGGGCCTCTTCATGAGTTTATTAGAGAGCATCCAACTCTCATAGACTCAATGTTTAACAGTTTAACTCATATAGGTACTTTCTTTCAAGGTGTTCCGCACGACAACATCTTTGCCTAGGCAAGCCATTCAGAACACATTAAGGTAAATGTCAACCTGCCATACAGATCATGAGAGATTTGCATCGTAACAGAGTGGATAAAAGTAAGTACTCCCCTCACATTTACCCAATAGCTTGTCTCATCAATTCTAATTCATAATTCACGAGATCTTTGATCACATAGAATGGGCTACCACCATGAACAACTTATGTAGTGGGTCTCGATCCCATCTCCCTCTATGCATACAATATTCCATGATAAACCCCTTGTGTGGGGGTCTGCCAAATTCTTTGATGTGTTTATAACTTTATACCTATAAATTTAAAGTTTTTTTATAAATCTGATAGATTTCGTTATCCTTCCCACATGTCTTGATGACTTCTTATTATCCTTATAACCATTTACCTTCACTAACATCGTTTGATTATCATAGTTCTTATGATAGTTGTTATTGGTTTTTGAATCACCGGCAAGTCTATCAGGAGTTCTCGAAGCCACTCTACTTCAACAATTGTTGTGTCTAATGCTGTGAGTTTTGCTTCCATTATTGACGTCATTAAGATGGTATGCTGGCAAGACTTCTAGGAAATAGCACCACCATTAAGTGGCACATAACCACTTGTAGCTTTAAACTCATCAACATCAGATATCCAATTTGCATCACTATATCCCTCGCGTACCCTTGGTTACCCAGTATAGTGAAGTCCGTAACTCGAAGTACCTTTCATATAGCACATTATCCTTTCATATATCCAAAGCGACTCAGAACTTTCTCCAGATAGTGAGATTGCAACAGTGTTGTCCCACCATTATCACCTCTCACAAACTTGATGTTCAAGATAACATCAACTATTCCAAGGTCTTTCGAGCGGGACCGGTCTATCGATCTTCAAAGCTCCAGCTATGGCACCCATGTGCGAATTAGAGCGGGACGGGACACAAATAACATGAAATAGAGACAAAGTGGTGGAAAGAGACATGGCTCACCTTGGGGAGGTCGATGGTGAGCTAGGTGAGGGCTGGGGAAGTGGAACAACAACAAGAACAAGGAGCAGGCTTCGGTGGTTGGAGCTCAAGATGCTGCAAACGTAGGTGAGGTAGAGGAGGTGACCTATGCATTGCTGCCTCCTGGGTGGAAGAATCCAACGTCGGGGAAGAAGAGGGACATGGCCGCACGTCCTGGGGTCGCTGATGACGCGTCTTCCTCGCCAGTGTTGTTAGTCTCGACGTGGTCATCTTGGTCACCGCTCACCGCAGAGACGCATAGCAAATGTTTGGCGAAATGTATGAGCCAGATGTAAGTTTTAGGGAGTTAAGTTTAGGGGTTTGGTTAGAAACCGCACGTATTTAGAGGAGTAAATGTACTACTGCAAATGATACTCGGTTGTTTGCAACTCGCAAGCTAAACTATGTTCCGTAGTCCGTTCTCCAAGACCATCCGGGTTTTCTTTCAAAAAACCTACTTATCCGGTACTTATCCGGTTTATGCTTGTCGTCTAAGCTCCAAAGTCCTTGAGTTGCTTTGGATGTTTCCCACTAATCATTGTTGATGCATCTCTTATTAGAATTATGAGTAATATCTCATAAAGATTTTGAAATAAAAATAAAAACTAAGGGATGATTGAATCGCACATATATACAATAGTACTTGCTATGAAGAATTT